>NC_140253.1:11750224-11782724 GCF_949987555.1 Borostomias antarcticus
TTCCTTCCTCCACATCATCCAACAGCAGTACATATAAAGCAGCCATTGTGCGTCATTACGCATTGGAGTTGCATGCCTTTTTATACCCACCCACGGACATGATTATATGGAACAGGTGCATGACTGAACCGACCTCAGAAAAACTGGCCTCCATGATGTCATCCTGTGGGTTCACATTGGGTGGAACCACTAGCAGATACATGATGTAAAACTGTTCACACTCTGCAATTCAACCTCACCGTCCTTCAGTCTAGGCTAAAAACCTTTGATTAAAAAAGAAAAAGTGTTGAGTTGTGCCCTTCTTTGTCCAATCAGATCACTTCTGGATATCATTGTTTGCTAAAAAGGCCATTCACCATTGTTGCAGAGCACCCAGAGGTTAAAAAAAAACACAAAAAAAAACCTTCTAGTAGGCCTACTAGACAGGCCTGCTTTCTGTCCCCAGAGTTAAAACAAAACATGGAAAAGCAGCATTCAGTTTTTATGCTCCACATATCTGGAACAAACTTCCAGAAAGTCTGTTGCAAATCTCCGTTCTTTTAAATCAAGACTGAATACTTTTCTATTTGCCGCTGCTTTTTATTAAATCAAATAATTATTAATTCATACACTACACTGTATTTCATTTTTCTTACATTTTGTTTTAAACGTCCTTTTTGCATTTCGTTTTACATGACCTTTTACGTGTTTCTTGTACTTTGTCTTGATGCTTTTAATTTCTCATATAAAGCACTTTGAATTGCTTGTTGCTTGCCTTACCTATTAACTTCACAGATCTTCCCGTGTGAAAACCTCAATCTCACATCAGTAGGGAGGAGGGACCCGGTTAAAACCAGAGACAAACTGCATACACACATCTAGCGCATCCTAGTAGTGCATCAGCTCAGCAGCAAAACTGGACGAGGGTGTAGTTGGTCTATTCTAACAAAAGTAACAGCATCATGGAGATGAATGTGGATAAGAGTGACTATGTGAATGCATCTGAGAAACGGAGGGACAGAAAGCGGACCACAGTGACACCACGCTCAGGTAAGAAGAATACAATTAATGTGCGCGCACGCACCCAAACATGTCTTGACGTATGTGTGTGTGTGTTCATCCTACAGGGAGAAAAGTCCACAGACTGGTTGTTTTGACCCTAGGTCTGCTGTGTGTCCTACAAGCCACTCTCAATATCTCCCTGCGTCTCATCTTCTGTGAGTATATTGATCTTCTGTGAGTATATTGATATTCTGTGAGTATATTGATCTTAAGTGAGTATATTGATCTTGAGTATATTGATCTTCTGTGAGTATATTGATCTTGAGTATATTGATCTTCTGTGAGTATATTGATCTTCTGTGTTAGTTAAGTTCTTTTGCCTTTGTAAGGTAGGTATAGTTAGACCAGACAGATGGTTATGACCAGACCCAAATTATTCTGGCCTATGTATTGTACACTAATGCAGCTAAATGAACATGAATAATATGATGATTTACACTTCCCAATATTGTCACACGTCTGTGTCAATGAAATATTGTATTATTTTGACCAACGGAGGCCTATTCAAAGACTGCAAATCTAGATTCTGTAATTCTGATCTTGTAGCATCTGGAAATTCTTTGAAAAACCAGTACAAAACCTACAAGATCAAATTGATCTGGGATAGCAAAAAGGGGATTACAAAATCTGGATCATTCTGATCCAGATTAAATGTTTTGAAATACTGGGCCCAAGAGTAAAGAGTGGTTTTAATATCAGTATTACTGGATAAATACTAAGTACATTCCGATGTTAAAGAGTAGATGAGCTCAAAGCCGTTTTCAGAGCAATGAACCACAGACTCTCTGCATCAAACAAACCACAACTTCTCTCTCCTCTCAGCTGACGCTGATTGTCAGACAGACCAAAAATCCAGCTACAACATTCTGACTGAGGAGAGAGACCAGCTACAGACCAGGAACAACACCCTGACTGAGGAGAGAGACCAGCTACAGACCAGGAACAACACCCTGACTGAGGATAGAGACCAGCTACAGGCCAGGAACAACAACCTGACGGAGGACAGAGACCAGCTAAAGGAGGAGAGAGACCAGCTAAAGAAGGACATAGAAGGGCTGAATGAGAGAATCGGAAGTGAGATCAATGTATCTTCCTGGACATTAAAGGACAATGCTCGTTTTTGACAACCTGGACCTTATTTACGACATATTATAAGACGTTTGACTCACCGAGATCACTTTGGTGTAGTTCGGAGGCATGTAGAAGAAATTTAAAATCCAGCGCGAGCCAGTATATCCATGTAATGGCGGTGGTCGGGGCACTTAGAATGCAGTTTCTAAAAATCTATTTTCTGCCGCGAAACGGTTGTTTTCATCAATCTGTCTTGATGAATCGCTAGTTGTGCTTACATAGAGCATAGGCCTGTTGTGTTGTTTTTCACATGCCTCTGTAATATGATCTTTAGAAACGTCTTTAGACACGAAATAGCTTCCTCACTTGCACAGCATGCTGGAGCAACAATTGCGCGCTGTGCGAATGCGTGCTGGAGCAAGTGAGGAAGCTATTTCGTTTCGAAAGACGTTTCTAAAGATCATGGCATGTGAAAACCACAACAGGCCTATGCTCTATGTAAGCACAACTAGCGATTCATCAAGACAGATTGATGAAAACAACCGTTTCGCGGCAGAAAATAGATTTTTAGAAACTGCATTCTAATTGCCCCGACCACCGCCATTACATGGATATACTGGCTCGCGCTGGATTTTAAATTTCTTCTACATGCCTCCGAACTACACCAAAGTGATCTCGGTGAGTCAAACGTCTTATAATATGTGGTAAATAAGGTCCAGGTTGTCAAAAACGAGCATTGTCCTTTAAGTTCAAATGGAAAAGTAGTCTAGAGCTGCGCCAGGAAATATTTTCAGTTCTTTTTAGGTTGTTAATTTTATGTTGATTTGCTTCCTCTTCAGTTATGTGGCAGTTGACTATTCAAACATTTATTTAAACAGTCTTATATCTGTCCTCTGTTTCACTAAAACGGCATTATGTGGTATGAAGTGCTTGAAGGATGGAGGGAGTTTGGTGGCAGCTGGTACAACTACAACTTCAATGATAAGAAAACCTGGGAGGAGAGCAGACAGGACTGTGTGAGCAGAGGAGCAGACCTGGTGGTGATAAACAGCAGAGAGGAACAGGTGTGTGTGTGTGCGCGCACAAGTGTGTGTGTGTGAGAGAGAGAGAGAGAGAGAGAGAGAGAGAGAGAGAGAGAGAGAGAGAGAGTGAGTGAGAGAGAGAGAGAGAGAGAGAGAGAGAGAGAGAGAGAGAGAGAGAGAGAGAGAGACAGAGATGTATAGAGATATGTGTGATGATTAATTCCACCATCAATAGATGTTCATCAATAGGCTGATTGGAGGTTCAACTAGAGCAGAGCCCTGGATTGGTCTGACTGACATAAAGAGAGAGGGGACCTGGACCTGGGTGGACGGAACACCACTGACCACATCGTAAGACTGAAGACTGATTATCATTGATCTGGGTGTGGTTGTGTGTTGTTACAGTAGCTCATGCAGGACTAGACCGTGATTCTCTGTGTTGTCTGCACTGCAGGTACTGGGAGATTGGACGGCCTGATGGCCAAAATGGAACAGGCCATAATGCAACAGACCAGGACTGTGTGGAATTCTGGTCCCGTCCCACAGGCCAACCAGTCTGGAACGATGATGCATGTTTTGTAGAAAATGAGTGGATCTGTGAGAAATAGAATGTCCATTGGTGTTCTCTCTAAGCACTGCTGTTAAAGGATCTAGCTACTGTACATTGATAACAATCAAAATGATCTTGCACTGTCAGAATAGGAAATATGATGCTTACTGTACTGTAAGAAAAAAGTTGAACCCTGAGGGACTACGGTTTACTGTAGTTGAAGTGTAGTCTACATCGTACCAATACAGCAGCTGGCAGTTTATTTAGTGACGTTTGTGCTATAATTGAATATATGAGATGACCCACTCTCTGCTTTTTGCTTCATTCGGTTGTAAGAAAACATTAAAGGAGTAGTAAAGGGAAAATGCATGTTTAGCCCTGTTAAGGTTACTTATGATCTTATACCATGGCCTGGGTTAATACTCTTTTCTGATTGGCCAGCAGACGTGCGTTAAAACCGTATATACGCACACGTAGCACACGTAGTTCGGCTGAAGTTTAATTACCGATCTAAATCAATGCGCCGGCTTTGACAGCAACCTAAATGAGCTCATCCCATAGCCTGCTGTACCATTGCTAGCTAGCCATGAACGAAGTGTTGGATGCTGCATATTTGCTGTGCAACGCATCCATTGTCCAGTTGTCAAATCTATTTGCCAACAAACTCTTTATGATAGCCAGACACCTCACTGTCCCCAAATCAAAAACTGTTTTTTCACTTCGTGTTATAACGTGGTGGTGCACGTTAGTGGTGTAGTAGCCAGATATGATTTTGTTCAGTCTAAGACAGGGGTCTCAAACTCAAATTGGCTTGGAGCCACTGCTGGTATCGTCAACTCATAGGAGGGCCACTTCAACTACTACTAACTATTAGAAAGTGCAATATTTCGGAAAATGTCATTTTTTATTTCCATTACTAGACTCACAACTCAGTCTCTAAATGTTGCAAGACTATTCCCTAACTAACATTTTCATCATACAAATTCAAACCGGTTTCCATACATTTTTATATATTTTAACAGTTAGTGCTACAAATCTTTTTTCCTTACTTTTATTTGATCTTGAATAGCCTACATTTGTACTACCTACTATTCTGTTTTAGCTGCAAGATGCATCACTACTGTAAGCCTGCCCTGGACCTGTAGCTACTTGCATTTATTAAAGTTCAAGTTTGTTTCCATTTCTTACCAGACACTTGAATACATGTGTAGGCTACTACTCTATTTCTGGCTAGACACTTATCTTGAAAGACTGAGACGTTAGCCCTCTCAGCTGTGTGGCTCGTTTTTTCCTCTCGTCTCCCGACACTTTCCATGTTTAGTAGCCTAATGAATAGCTCATTATAATTCTTCAGAACGGCCACTTTGCATATCAGGCAGGTAGCATTTCCATTGAACTCTACAAAAAATACTGCAATGTCCATCTTTCTTGAAACTGTCTGTGTTCCTAACGTTAGTTAACCATGAAAACAGCCCCTCGGTGGCGAGCTGCATTCCGTTCATAGTCGCGTGTGGATCGATAGCACCTGTGACTGCATCGTTCACCTCACGCGCTGCGCACAATAACAGCATTTCGCCCCACGTTTGAGCGACTTGAATTTCGCATTGTAGGCCTGCCTGCCGGCGCCGTTTACAAGAAAGTATTTTGCGGGCCGGATGACATTATATTTCTGACATCATGTCGCGGGCCGGATGGAGTGGTGTGGCGGGCCGCAAATGGCCCGCGGGCCGCGAGTTTGAGACCCATGGTCTAAGAGTTGCAGTAAAAGAAGCCAGCCGTATAAAAAACGGTCTCCGCCTCATTTATTCATTTACAGTATATACGGAATCCAAATATATCACAATATGAAGAGGCAATTGCTGAATTCTAATAACCCTGTTGCTTCACATAATGATACAACACCTCCCGTCCTCGCAAATCCACTCACAATGAACGATACGACCATGGATGTATTGGATACGACTGACAATATACCACGACATGAAAACAATACTTTTGGAGTTGAGGACAATCTGGCTATCATACATAGTTTGTTGGCAACTAGGTTTGTCAGCTGGACGATTTATATGTTGCACAGCAAATATGCAGTAGCCTACACTTCGCTCATTGCTATCTAGCAATATCAGGTAGCTACAGTCATAGATATATGGGTACAGTAGGCTATGGAATTAGCTAGTTTGGGTTGCTAGGCTCATTGTTTGGTTGCTAGGTCGTATCCAGGGTTGAGAGACATTGCCGAAAGAAAAGGTAACGGACACTTTCCATTTCACTTACGGTTCCAAACCCATGTTAACTATTGGATGTCATCGCTGTTCCTCCAAGAAATTATATTCAATTTGTAATTCCATAGCAACGTGATTTAGCAGTTAGGGACTATAATGACACTCAGCAATGAGCAACACATAAATAAAATTTCTTTATATTTTAATGTAGAAAATGCGAGTAAATGGCACATATTTATTTGTCTTTGGCATGTGGGGCCATGGTATAAGCGGGATAATCAACTCATAGGTGTGCGTTAAACGGTTTTAAGGCACTTCGCTGCGCGTCGGGTGGTTCTTCGCCTCCACGTCGTGCCTTAAAACCGTTTAATGCACACCTACTCGTTGATTATCCCTTACATATATATGTTTTTTGAATGATTTTTCACGGTGCCCACCCACATCCATTGTATGACCAAAACGGTGGTAGAGCAATTATCAGACTTTCTCAAAAGTGCTAGTTTTGTCAACGTTTTGATCTGAACCATTGTATATGATCATAAGAAACCTTAAAACAGGGCTAAACATGCATTTCCCTTTACTACTCCTTTAACTGCTGTCTTTTTAATCAATAAACAAGCCAGATGCAATATTAAACATGATGTTGATGCATGCTGCTTTGTGGTAATGAAGGAGTAGAAATGTGATATTTTCTTCATGAATATGAATACATATGAAATGTTTTAAGTGTTACTCATTTATGTGCTTAAAGTATTTAACTCCCAGACTTCTAATTTAACTAAACGCCCCCTGAGGACTTTCGACTCTGGACATCCAGAAAAAAGCTCAAATGACTCTCCTAAATCGTCCGGCAAAGATGCATCGGTCTTTTTTTTTTGGTTGCTTGCGTCGTGGCAACGTGAAGCAGATATGGTTATGCTCATGTCCGACCGTTTGTCCCTCTACAGTAAATGAGAGGATTCAGTGAATGACATGTGTACAGGTTCTGACCACTGGTGTTCATTCGCCATATTTCTCGTTCTGAGACGCCCGTTCCGCCTAGAGTGAAATGCCAATTGCAAATTCTCGGCCAATGAACATGGGACTCCGGGACATCCGCGGAGCTTGGCATCAGAACGCCCGTACTACCCAGATACTGCTGTCCCGTCTGTGTGTGGTGGTGGCTGAGACGCCACTCTACCTGTTGCGTTTTCCTGAACTCCTCGATGATCTTGGCGGCCATCTCATAGTCCTCCAGGAGGTGGTAGGCGATGGCGTAGCCTATCCACGAGGCCCTCTGTGCCGGCCGCAGCTGCAGCAGCTGGTATCTCGTCTCCTGTGGTGAGAGAACAGGACGGAGGTTAGCGGTTAGCTTAGCTCCCCTGCCCATAGAGAAAGAATAGGACGGGGGTTAGCAGTTAGCTTACCCCGCCTCCTATAGAGGGAGAATCGGACAGAGGTTAGCGGTAAGCTTATGAGGACGAGAGAGAGAATAGCGCTACTGGCAGAAGAGGAAGTAGGTGTGTGTCCCGGTGATGTCATGGTACCCAGATTAAGCTGTCTCTCTCTCTCGCACGCACACACGAACACCGATTTCATACACACACACTCGCAATCCGCAGCTGCTAAACTTACTGCACGCACAGGGCATTTCAGATTTGACACAGCCGCGTGAATGAAGCCATCCTTCTTTCCAGACGAGCTGGAATAGAGCGCGGTGGCGCGTGGAGAGAGGGGAGGGCCCATGTGAAAGAGGTTCCCACAGGACGAGGCAGAATGGAGCCTCTTTAAGCATAATCCCCCTGACCCTCCCTCCACTCTCGCTTAGGACACTCGCCTTGTCTGACCCCTCCCTCGTCCCCCTCTCCACTCCTCTCCCCATCGTCCCTCTCTCCCTTCCTCCCTCCGTCCTCCTCACCCTGTACCCTTCACCCCTCTCTCTCTACTCCTCCCTCCGCATTCCCTCCATTCTCAGCCTGCCTGTACCCTTCACCCCTCTCCTCTCCCTCTGCTCCTTCCCCATCCCTCCATCCTCAGGCCGTACCCCTCACCTCTCTCTCCCCTTCTCTCTCCCCTCTCTCTCTCTCACCCGGTATCCCTCCAGGTCTCTCATCTGGATCTGGAGGAGGGACAGGTCTCTGAGGATCTGCAGGTTGTCCTTGTCCCACTTCAGGGCGTTGCGGTAGCACTTGATGGCCTCGTCGTACTTCTTGTCGGACCGCTGCAGCAGGCCGTACACGTGCCAGCCTGGGAGCGCCGGGGTTAAGGGAACGCAACGCACACACACACTCACACTAGGGCTGCTCGATTATGGCAGAAATCATAATCACGATTAATTTGATTGATATTGAGATCACGATTATTTAACACGATTATTCATTGAATTTTTTTTTTATCCAAAGTTTTAACATTTTCTTAACAAATCAAATTATACATTGACTTTGATAACAATTCATTTATTAAATGTTGACAGTGGCTTTTCTTTTTAACAATGTTCTTTGGATTAGATACATTTCTCCCATGGGAGACAAATAGTGAACCTTGACCTTGATAAATAAATAAATAAAAGTGCCAAAACTGATAAATAAAGAAGCTTTAAAGCTCCGCCTTAGCTCTCTTGTCCACCTCTCTTTCTGCTGCCATAATCTTCTTCTTGTCGTGTTTTGTTCGAGAGGAGCATGCGTGCACCTCGCTTGACAACTCGTCTCGCTTTGAACTAAAGTGTTTGTTTTGGGGCTTTGGGGGGTGGGGGAGGGGTCAAGCACAGTATAGCTCTACAGTGTAGGGTGCGCTTGATTTGTGCAAAATCGTTTTATGGCAAGTATTTTGTTTTAATGATTGTTGACAGCCCAAATCTTAATCTAGATTAAAATCCGATTAATCGAGCAGCCCTAACACACACACACGCGCGCGCACGCACGCACGCACGCACGCACACACACGCACACACTCACCCACAAAAACCAACCGGCCCTTCCTTGAGTGACCTATCTGTGTGTTGTAATGTCAGTGGGCCACAAGTGTTGATCCTCTCACAAATCTTCACAAACTGGCCCTGTAGCCCTTTCTATAACTGTGTGTGTGTGTGTGTGTGTGTGTGTTCTAGGGCTGTGTTGACTGCAGGCTACTGTAGGTCCAGGTTGAGATAACACACCCTTATCAGGTTTTACTCAAGTGTCTGCACGTGTGTGTGTGTGTGTGGGGGGGGGGGGGGGGGGGTCCTGAGGGGAACCTTGGTAGAGATATTCTATTCAATGTCAAACCGGTGAGTCTGTGAAAATGTGTGTGTAGACATCAACAGCGTCCCATTGACATTTTTTCAACTACTGACCACTGGGTTCGACTCTATACCCTTGAGGAACGACAACAGGCGTGCGCGCGCACACACACACACACACACACACACACACACACACAGACAGACAGACACAGACAGACACAGACAGACACAGACACACACACAGACAGACAGACAGACACACACACACACGCACGCACGCACGCACGCACGGGCATACACTCCCGTCTCAGGTAGACAAGGATACAGACGTGGCTCTTGAGGTCGTTGCGGAGGCCTCGTCTGACCAGGTCGTACGCCTCCTCCTTCTTCCCCAGACAGTTCAGCGTTAACCCCTTCATCGCCAGGGTCTCTACACAGAAGAGATGGGGGGAGGGAGAGAGAAAGAGACAGACAGAGAGAGAGAGAGAGGGACACGAGAGAGAGAGTGTGACAGGGAGAGAGAGAGTGAGGCACAGGGAGAGAGAGTGAGAGGGAGAGAAGGACACGAGAGAGTGTGAGAGAGAGAGAGACAGAGGGACAGGAGGAGAGAGTGAGAGGGAGAGAGAGAGGGACACGAGAGAGTGTGAGAGGGACAGGGAGAGAGAGAGAGCGAGAGAGAGTGAGAGGGAGAGAGAGGGACAGGGAGAGAGAGAGTGTGAGAGGGAGAGACAGAGAGAGTGAGAGGGAGAGAGAGAGGGACAGGGAGAGAGAGAGAGAGAGGGTTGAAAAGAAGGGAGAATATGGTTGTTGAGACAGGTATCTCTGTCAGGCGGCTGTGGCGCGAGGACACATAACCTCCATCTTCCTTTACCTCCGTGCTCGGCGAATTTGGGGTTGGACAGGATCTGTTTGCAGAACTTGAGTCCGTTTCTGTACTGCTTGTGTTCGTAACATCGCTGTCAGGGCGGAGGGAGAGAGGAAGAGAGAAACTTTTGAGGCACTTTATTGAAACACCCTCACGATAAAACACCCTTTCAAACCGTGCATTTATAAATCGGCACGTTCTTACAAACAAACCTTTTTCCAACCACCCCAACAGTACAGGCGGCCCATCCGGGACCCCGCGCCCTCTCAAATTCGACCGCACCCCTTATCAGCACAGAGTACGCGTCGTCCCACCCCCCCACGCCCCGGAGGCGCGCCGGGGCCGCACCCCGTGTCCGTTGGCCCCCTCCCTCTCACCAGAGAGAGAGAGAGAGAGAGAGAGAGAGAGAGAGAGAGAGAGAGAGAGAGAGAGAGAGAGAGAGAGAGAGAGTTTCTTCGAGAACCTCTTCCGGGACGCGCTCCTTCGCTCGGTATGTCCACGTTGTGTTCTAACTTGTAGCGACTGGCGAGACTAAGCTGCTCGATTTGGCGTGTGTGTGACGGGGTCCCGGCGGGCTCTGGAGCAGAAACCCCCCCCAAGCACTGAACCGTGAACAGAAGACAGGCTCTCCCTCCTAGGAGGGACATGAGGTTAGTCTCTACAGACACACACCTGCACACAGAGCTGGCCCTGACAACACTACTACCACCGAACCCTCATCCATAGGAAAGCGCATAATGACATAACGGTGCATAGCAGAGTGTAGATGGGTCTACAAAGTCAGCATGGCCATTATTCAACAGGCCGAGTCTCACCAACACTGCAAATGAGCCAGTCCCAATCAAATCGTTCACTGTTGCCCCAGCGTTGTCTACAGGAAGGGAAAATGTGTGTGTGTGAGAGAAAGAGAGAGATCGATAGATAGATACAGCCTACAGAGAGAGTTTATGTCAGGTCGGGAGTTTATGATAGGTCGGGAGTTTGTGTCAGGTCGGGAGTGTGTTGGCCTGTACGTGCGAGACAGAGACTGTGTGTGTGTGTGTGTGTGTGTGTGTGTGTGTTAGTGTGTGTGTGTGTGCGGGTGGGGGGCATAGACAGATATAGGCTATAGACAGAGTTTATGTCAGGTCAGGGGTTTGTCAGGTCGGGAGTGTGTGGGTCCGTACGTGCGAGGCAGTGTCTGTGTGTGCGCGTGTGTGTGCGCGTGTGTGTGGGGGGAGGGGGCATAGATAGATATAGCCTACAGAGAGAGTTTATGTCAGGTTGGGAGTTCATGTCGGGTCGGGAGTGTGTTGGCCTGTATGAACAAGACAGACTGTGTGTGTGTGTGTGTGTGTGTGTGTGTGTGTGTGTGTGTGTGTGTGTGTGTGTGTGTGTGTGTGTGTGTGTGAGTGTGTGTGTGTAAAATACCACTGATACTGAGTGGGGCGGTGTCAGCCTCGGCCACAGACCCAGGGCCAGCTTTAAGCTCTCCATTCAAACACATCCGGTCTGGATCCGCGGAGGTCAGCTGGCCCTAAATCAGTGACCCGGGGTCAGAGCGCTCAGGGAACCTGCTGTTTCAGATTATTGACGTCTAGGGTGCAGGGCCCACGGTGTCGGTTTGTAACTGGCCGTTAATAGGGTCTAGAATCTAGTCTCTTGACTGGATGACTGAACCTTTTCACTCTGAAACCCAAAGCATTACGCTGACTTCATCAAAACTAATTGCACCCCACACGCTATGAGACAGATAGACATAAGAACAGGAGCTATCATGAAGAGAGAGAGAAAGAGAGAGAGAGAGAGAGAGAGAGAGAGAGGGAGGGAGAGAGAGAGGGAGGGAGAGAGAGAGGGAGGGAGAGAGAGAGGGGCGAGTGACACAGCCGCAAGCCAGCGCTGAATAGAGTTGACTGTTGAGTCACCGGCAAACTCGTTATCCACTTTAAGACCCAAAAATGTTTCTCTGGAGGCCTGCGGCGTTTCGTTCCAGATGCGAGGCCTGCTGCCCGTTAGCTGGGCGTACGTGGGCCGGTCCCTCAGACCCTCGCTCTGCTCCGCCTCCTGGGCCTGCAGATCTGCATCCTATCATCCTACCAAAGTCACACAACTGAATGTGCGAGATACAGGCAATGCTATCCAGTTAGAAATGATAGCTTCACGATTGGCAAAATGGCAACGTCTTATAATCAAAGCAAGAGACAAATGCGCGATCAAAATTGTCAGAAAAACAGAGACGTAAGAGCGGGATTAAAACCCTTCAAGGCCGCAGCCAAGTGCTACTATACTGTGTTTACGTAGGTGTGAGAAGTAACAAGGCGGCCTGAGTGGCACACACACACACACACACACACACAACTTTAATGTCACCTTAGTAACACCAGCAGTGCTTATCTGGCGTGTTCGACACCTCGCACCCAGAATAGCTTGGGCCGCGGCGGCGACGCAGCGCCAAACAGAGGTGTCTGTTCTGACAGCTAACACTAAGGCTAGCGCAGGCCACGCGTCTCTGGGGTCATGCCGCAGACTGACCCTGCCGCAGTGACCTTCCTAACGGATGCCGTGGGGCCGGTCAATGCCTCCGAGCGGCTGTGGACGCTAAGGAGCCGAGCCGCCTTGGAGGGTGCCAAGATTCTTTGATGCCAAGACTCTATGGACAGTAATGTTTACTTCTTCATCAGCGTGGACATACTTGAATAGGCATACTGTACCTGAATAGGCATGTTTTTGCGGAATCTAGGCATCCTTTTATCTATGGGTATACACGTGTTTATTGTTTACCGTTTATTGCATTGCACTCTTGTATATTTTGTGTTTACTGTACATTTGTATTTAGTCCTGGTAGTGCTTTTTTTGTTGCAAAACAAAATGTCCTCCTGGGGATCAATGAAGTCTGTCTGTCTGTCCTTAGTATGTCACTTTCCCTTCAGAGTAAAACGCAACAAAACATGGACATAGGGCGACTACCTCTCAAATCCAGCTGCATTTGAACATATTTCATGGGGAGTGTATGGTCGGGACAAAATGAAAAACTCATCCTGCCCAGAAAGTGAGCTTCTGTAGCTATAGCCAACTCCCTGAAGTGAGTTAACGTGGAAGAAAGTCCAAGTAGCCTAAATCTCACTGCATCTGCCAGATATGCTACCGACAGCTCGACTCGATACTTAAAAAAAAGGAAAGCTGCCGTCTGCCGCAGCGAGAGCTTCTGAGTACTCAGATTCATCTATGCTTGGCTAAGTGACCAGAAACGTATGTTCGGCTACAGGCCTATTCAGTTGTGTCTGTGCGTGTGGGAGTGAACCACCCCTCTATGCAGGCTCCAGCAATGGAATCCATTCTATTCTATCAGAGGTTGGAGGCTTGCCCATAATGCAGGCCTACTGCCAAGTCTGGAGGGAGAACAGACAAGAGGGGTGTGGCAGGACAGGCAGCCCTCAGTTCACTTTGTCAGGCACTCTGGCATAACTTGAGTCTAATGTCGATAATAGCCTATTTTTACGCCAGGTGTCAAATTCCAACAGGGCCTTAGTCTTGCAACTTGAATTTGAGTGTGAAGACATAAAGTAGTCTATGATGTAAAGATGTCAACTTGCTAGGCCTAATGATCAGTCGTCAAATCCCACTGGCACACTGACTGAATTAAACTATGGGATGCAGGTAACCAACAAGGTAACCAATGCATTAAGTGCTTTCCAAACAGGAAGTGATTCTTTGACCTCTGTGCGGCCTGGTAGACGGATCCATCTATGGAACTGTGTTCAGTAGTCAGTAGAAATGCGATGCACAGAGTCCACGCAGCATCCTGCTCTCAATGACAGACAGTTGTTCCCGTTCTACTCTGATAGAGTTGTCATTTGAGCATTCTCTCTAAGGCAACCCGAACAACAACAGAGCCTGGAGGACATTCACGTGGAAGGACTTTGACACCACAAATGTCAACAAGAACCTACTAGCCATACATTACCAGTCAGGCCTGTGTCCCCAAACATGTACCTGAACTGAGGGCCAGGATATAGGCTGGGGGGGGTCGTGGCGGGTAACAACTTCAGTTTTACTTTACAACTTCAGCAAGTGGCAGCTCCCCTTCATTTGCAAGCGCTTTGCAAATGGGGCATGAACACTTAACGGAATCCCTCGCTATGTTGGCCGAGCAGTGATGGAAAGCAGCTAACCTTCCTTCACAACAAGCCAATATCATAGCGAACATCAATTTGTTGAAAAACCAAACCGTCTGGGTATATATATCACTTAGTTCATGCGTTTATCAGGAAAGGCTAATGTGCTACGGCTAATGTAAGCTAGCTAGCAAGTCCAGCTTCCTCGCTTCACTCCAGGCCTGAATAGTTCACTGTGCATCTAGCAAACATGGATAACGTCAGCCATGAAGTGCTGACAGCTAACCCGCTAGCTCACGTTAGCTGCACCCATTGTTGAGCTATCACAATGGGGCAATTCTCCGATATTATGGTCTTCTACTGACTAACAACTGGGTTGACTAGTTAATAGTTAACTAGTGTTGTTAGCTAGAATAGTTAACGACAGTGCTTAGTTGCAGCCTGTAAGCAAACGATTCAATGCTAGCTGGCTAGCCTGCATAGGTACTGTACAGTTGGTTAGTTGCTAGCTAGATAGCTAGTTACTTGCTAGACATAGCTAATTAACACCAATTTGACACATTATATAGCTAGCAAGGAATTGGCTGAATGCAGCGACCCGACTGCTCGTTTGGGAAGCATCTGGCAAAAGGCAAAGATCAAGTCATCAAGTCTAGTTGTGATGGCCAGCTAGCTACATTGGTCGAGAGGCCTTCTCTGTTGCTAGCCGCTGTATAAACGAGTCTGATCAAGCTGCCCGGTACCACTGAAGGGAAAGTGACATAGCTAATGCTATCTACCTAACTTAACGTTCAATGAAATTGACACGGCACAAACTTGCTTTACTAACGTTAGCTACCTAACTAGCTAGCACTAGTTAGATGGGTACAAGCATGGCCAGGACAGTAAACAAAGGGCCTGGTTGACAGCTTGTTTGGTTCCCATTCAATGATTGCCATTTCGCTAGCCAAAAGCTACAGACATAGGTAGCTAACGTTAGCAGGCAAGCTAGTCTAACTACCTAATAACCGAGGCCGACTAGCCGAGCCAGCAACATTCGTAACGCAGAACCGATGCCGAGGCCAGGGGGACCCAGCCGGGCAGGAGACACGAAGGTGCCGGTGTGGATCTTTAAAAGTGACTCTGCTCGCCAGCCAGACATCAACATGCATCAGCGTCAACTCACCAAGATCCTCTTGAACAGAGCATTTTCTTTAGGCGGTAAAGTAATTGACGGCATCTTTGTGGTGGCAATTCAAAATCCCCCCTCGACCTCAGCACATGTAGATAAAGACTAACGAGTTTAATGTGTCGCCAGATCTCCCCCCCTTCTCTCCACTCGATTGCTCCGTTTTCGGGCTCTCCTCTCTCCGCCCTCACGTGGTGACGGTAGGCACTCGGCAGCGCTCGGCTCGGCTCGGCTCGGCTCGGCTCGGCTCGGCTCGGTACCCTTTAAGCCCAAAATGGCAGTAAAGCTAACTTATCGTGTCAAATCCACGTAGCTATAAGTAGCGATGGCGAAACGAGGCTTTCTGAAACACCAAGCTTTTTAGGCACATCTAAAAAGATTAATTACTCGAAGCCTCATTAAATGCTTTGTAGCCTACGCTACTGACACCTGCGGGCAAAGATAATTTAGAGCAGCCAATATCACTGCGCACCTGTCGGAGCGCCGAAATATTACTGATATAGGCCTAACTGATTTTTTGATTCACCTGGTGTAGTGAATGTGTGTGTGAATGGGTGACTGAGAGGCCATTGGAAATACATGGGCTAAAGTTTCGTCCTGTCCAGAGCGAAATCAGTCGGCGTTCCATAGAAATACATGGGCTAAAATTTCGTTCAGTCCAGAGCGAAATTGTTATGAAATTCGTTCTGTGTAGAGCGATCCAATAGATTACTTTTCGTTTTGGCTGGAACGAAAAGTCGTGATATACGGTTGACCATTTACAACTGTAGGCTGAGCCTAATTGGCGTGTGCTGCATATAAACCAAGGGAAGGGGAAAAGTATGCCTATATGTGTATTGTTATTTATCTGAATCTGTCTGCAATAAAGTTTAATTGAATAGAGGAACAATGGAGTCCTAGCTGTATTTGAGAACAAACCATCTTCCCTTAATACGAGGCTTAGAATAATCTTCCTCTGCCTGGATCAATGATAGCCTAAAGGTGTGTTAAACAGCTCTTGCTCTATTGCTGGGGCAGTGGTTAAATTAACCAAAGGAATGGTTGTGATTACACTGAATGATATAGGCTACTCAAACCCCATAGTAGTGATTATCATTAGGCTATGTTTGTTGTTGTAACTATTTCTGACTAAAGTAGATGATAATGACATGTTATAATCTGGGCCTATTGGTCAAAACATGAAAATTGGTAAATAGCCTAATAAATCTATTTGAGTGACCATGTTGACTAAACATGCAGAACAGGAAGAATGATAAAGAGGGACAATTGTGAGGGGTGCAGTTGGGCAGTAGGCTAAATGTGCTTCTATAACTGGGCAGTGACAGTGAATGTGCTTCAGCAGGCATATGGACAGTGAAACTGAGGACTGAGTGATTGTATAACTGGGCAGTGACATTGACTAGGCCTACTACTCCTCAACTCCTACTCCTCCAGCAAACTCCTGCAAAGCAACCCTGCACACTTCTACTACACTTTCAACTCGATGCAACAACCAACCAACCAACGACTACGACCTTCAAACATGGAGGTATAATATAACTGGAGACAGCATTGAAAATGGCTGCCTATTCATTTCAATGAAAGTTGCTCACCGGCGCATGAAGCCATTTGACGTAGTGGCCAAAGCCCGGTATTGCAAGTCACCTCACGGCATGCGGCCCAAGAACCTTATTTCCCATGTTAGTGGATGATGATAGATAGGGCTAGAAAAGGAAAACAAAATTTTTCTCGGTATCATTCAGCATCAGAGACCAATCTAATCAATATAAACTTTTAATTCAATGGGGTTTTGTTTGTTTTTGAAGCCACCAATACCTGTATCGAGCCATTTGAAACATGTGCTGTGCACGAGCCTCGGGGACGCTGGTCGCGCGTTCGTGAGTCCTGCGAGCTCGGCGGAAAACACGTCACCATAGGAAGACCCGCCCTACTCTGCCTCTGATTGGATAGGAAGTCATGTAATGACGTCGGCTAACATGCTAAGCTTTTAGCAATGAAGCTGCTACGATGATGCTAATCATAGATATGAACGTATGTCTATGATGCAAATGATCATGACATGTGGTTACTTTAGGACATCGTTGGAAAAGATCTAGAGGGTAAGTGGGTCAATGTTGAATAACTTAGCTAACATTATCTAATGTTACATTTCTTTATATTAACATCAACTATGTTGAGATGTGCCCTCAAATTAGTAATGTTTATTCGTTTTGGTTGTTATTTATGATGGGCAAACTTAATGTTCTGTTAATTGATTGCTTTAGTTTTTCCTAATGATGCACTGATTGATGCACTGATTGACTAACGACAGCCACTGTGTGTTTCTGGGCGTGGTCAATAAAAGGTCTCCCTCACCACAGTTGCTAACCTGGTCAGCTGTGAGTGAGGTGAGCAATGACAAGTCTCCCTCGAGTCCTACTCTATTTTCGTATTTAGTTCCTCCGTCAGTTCGGTGCTTGTTTTATTGTTGGGTTCAGATGCAGTGCTGTAGCCTATACTGCTAACAGGTTATGGGCCCAGAGTAACCCAAGGACAAACAATTAGAGGTCCACCAGGTGTTTTCAGTGAGCTGAGATTAGCACCATGAGTAGTGGCAGAGCCACAGATACAAGCCGAAGATATGATACAAGCCGTTGGTCCCGTCTCGTGTTCGACGGAGACGAAAAGAACTACGAGCTATGGGAGACTAAATGTTTGGGCCACCTCCGTCTGCAAGGGCTTAGGGACACCATTTTATTCGAGCCAGACACTGAGGATGCAGGCGAGCTGGTGGAAGACGATTTAAAGAATGCCGAAGCATATGCGGAGCTAATACAGTTCCTGGACGACAAAAGTTTATCGCTTGTAATGCGAGAGGCAGCTGACGACGGGCGGCGAGCACTAACGATCCTAAGAGACTATTATGCAGGTAAAGGGAAGCCACGCATCATTAGCCTGTATACAGAATTGACTTCACTACAAAAGCTTAACAGTGAAAGCGTGACAGAGTACGTGATACGTGCCGAGACCGCCATCACCGCGTTAAGAAATGCGGGAGAGACATTGAGTGACGGCCTATTGGTAGCCATGGTTCTTAAGGGCCTGCCCGAGTCCTTCAAACCATTTGCCATCCATGTCACACAACGTGATGAGACAATGCCTTTTGCTGAGTTTAAAACGAAGCTACGAAGCTACGAGGACACAGAGAAGATGCGTGCACCAAAAACTGAAGACAACGTGATGAAGGCGCGGACACAGCAGAGAGCGAGCCCCGCCAATGCAAGTGACCGGGGAGCTGAGAGGCCCGCAGCAGACGTGGTGTGCTTCAGATGCGGCCTGAAAGGACACCTAGCCAGAACCTGCCGGCACAAGCTGTGGTGTGGGCACTGCAAGAGCAGCACACACCGGGACACGACATGCAGACGCAAGCAGAGTGGAGACGGCGTGCGCAAGGTTTCCGGGGGGACAGATTACAACGAGTATGCATTCCGGGCAGCAGAGATCGAGCCAGGGCGTGGAGTCGACGTGAGGGGCCTGATGGTCGACTGCGGGGCAACCTTGCATATCATCACAGACCTTGCAAGATTCAAGAGGTTTGATGATGAGTTCCAGGCCGAGACCCACTGCGTGGAGCTGGCAGACGGCACGAGGTCCAAGGGAGTGGCAGAGCGTCGAGGCGATGCTGAGGTCTGCCTAATCGACAGCAGAGGCAGACATCTCACCACAACACTGAGGCAGGCGCTCTACATTCCATCCTACCCACAGGACATTTTTTCTGTGAAAGCCGCCACTTCCAGCGGAGCCACCGTCGTCTTCAAGAGAGGGAAAGACGTTCTGATCCACAGAGACGGTACAGAATTCCACATTCACGTACATGACAGGCTATATTATTTACACACTGTACACGATGATGGATGTGATGACCAATGCAGGGGATGTTATGACATGCAAACATGGCACGAGATACTGGGGCATTGCAATTTTGATGATATTCAGAGGTTACCTGATATTGTTGATGGCATGAAAATTAAAGGTCCAACAAACAAACCTCCACATTGTGAGGTGTGCATCCAGGGGAAGTTTTCCCAAACTAGAAACAGAGATCCTGATGTGAGAGCTAGAGCACCTCTAGAGCTAGTACACACAGATTTGGCTGGACCAATCCACCCAGAGTCCAGAGATGGTTACAGATATGCACTCTCATTTACTGATGACTTTTCCAGTGCCGTGTTTGTGTATTTCTTAAAGAACAAAAGTGACACTGTTCTAGCTACAGAGAAGTTTCTGGCCGATACAGCCCCACACGGCAAGGTTAAATGTTTCAGATCTGATAATGGTACTGAATACACAGGGAAACATTTCCAGGCTTTACTCATTAAAAATGGGATTAGACATGAAACCTCTGCACCATACTCCCCTCACCAGAATGGCACTGCTGAGCGCAACTGGCGTACACTTTTTGATATGGCAAGGTGCATGTTGATTGAAAGTGGGCTGCCAAAACAATTGTGGACTTATGCAGTCCAAACTGCTACTGTAGTGAGGAACAGGTGTTTCAATAAGCGAACAGAGCAGACAGCGATCCAAATGCTGACAGGAAGACGGCCCAACTTGTCCCGAATGCAAAGTTGGGGATCGGAGTGTTTTGTTTATAAACAGGACAAGAGAAAACTTGACCCAAGGTGTGAAAGGGGTATTTTTATTGGGTACGACAGAAACAGCCCTGCATACATTGTCTACTTTCCTGACAGTAAGAAAGTGCAGAAGCACAGATTGGTCAAGTTTGTGGCTAAAACAAGTGTAGAGCAGCAGACACAGACTACTGTTCCACCTGGAGATGATGACTTTATTCAGTACAGGTCCAGCAGTCCAGACCACCATGTTCCAGTAGTAGCTAAGCCTGAAGTGAGCCCCCACCAGCCACAGACCGTTAAGGTCGAGCCGGAGAGTGAGCCTAGATATCCTTCTAGAGAGAGGAGGAGGCCAGACAGATACACAGATTGTCGTGTGTCTAGATATGTGTCTGATGAGGAGACTGACCAGGTCCAGAGTAACATAGATTACTGCTATCGTGTGATGTGTAACATACCTGTTTCGTTTACAGAAGCTGTAGCCTCAGATAAATCAAAAGAGTGGGTCACTGCAATGGATGAGGAAATGCACTCACTTAGAGAGAACAACACATTCACCCTAACCAACTTGCCCGAGGGTAAGAAAGCAGTGGGGGGTAGATGGGTGTTTGCTATTAAGAAAAATGTTGATGGATCTGAGAAATACAAGGCCCGATATGTAGCAAAGGGATATAGTCAAAAGAGGGGTGTAGATTATGAGGAGACATTTTCTCCCACAGCTAACTTGACAAGTATCAGAGTGTTGATGCAGAAAGCAGCACAGGACAATTTGATTTTGCACCAAATGGATGTAAAAACAGCCTACTTGAATGCACCTATAGACTGTGAGATTTACATGGAACAGCCAGAAGGGTACGAGATGAAATCCAACACAAATGGAAAACTGGTCTGTAAGCTAGAAAGGTCATTATATGGGCTAAAACAATCGGGCAGAAATTGGAACAAGGTGTTACATGAGTGTCTGACCAAAAGTCTGTTTGTACAGAACCAGGCTGACTATTGTGTTTATACAAAGGAGATGGATCGCGAGAAGGTGATCATTGTCATTTGGGTTGATGACTTAATCATTGCAGCAAGTGATGAAAATGTTTTGAAGGTTGTGAAGGACATGCTTACAGCAAGGTTCAAAATGAAGGATTTAGGCAAGCTGAGACATTTTCTTGGCATTGATTTCAACCAGAGTGATAATTGTGTAACAATGTCACAAACAAAGTATGTTGAGAAAATACTGGAAAGATTTGACATGCAGAATTGTAAGCCTAGGTCAACGCCGTGTGAACAAAAGCTGAACTACACTGCTGATGCAGAATTGATGCATGATGTCACTAGGTACAGAGAGGCAGTGGGCAGCCTCATCTATTTGACTATCTGTACAAGACCTGATTTGAGTTTTGTTGTGAGCAAACTGTCGCAGTACTTTACTGAACCTACTGAACAGCAATGGAGTACAGTTAAACATGTACTGAGGTATCTCAAAGGCACAAGTAACAAGGAGTTGTGTTACAGGAAAAGTGATGAGAACCTGGGTCTACAAGCGTACAGTGATGCGGATTGGGCTGCGGATGTTGATACCAGACGAAGTACAACTGGTTATTGTGTAAGTCTAGCCAAGAATGGAACTTTGGTTTCATGGAAGACCAAAAAGCAGCCCACCGTAGCACTGTCGACTTGTGAAGCGGAGTACATAGCTCTAACTGTGACAATTCAGGAATGTTTGTACCTCATACAACTGTTAGAAGGTATTGACAAACAACAGTATAGTGTACCTAAGGTATATCAGGATAACCAAGGGGCAGTTGCTTTAGCCAAAAATCCTGTATCCAGACAAAGATGCAAACATGTGGACATCAAGTACCATTTCATACGGTCCATTGTAAATGATGGGAGAGTACTTTTAGAGTATTGTCCAACAGAAGAAATGGTAGCGGATGTGATGACTAAACCTGCAACAAGATTTAAGTTAATTAAGTTTGCAAAATTTATGTTTGGACATTAACTGAAGGTGTAAAGTGCATTTTTTTTTATTTTCTTTAAATAATGTGAGAGCAAGTGGGGGTGTTGAGATGTGCCCTCAAATTAGTAATGTTTATTCGTTTTGGTTGTTATTTATGATGGGCAAACTTAATGTTCTGTTAATTGATTGCTTTAGTTTTTCCTAATGATGCACTGATTGATGCACTGATTGACTAACGACAGCCACTGTGTGTTTCTGGGCGTGGTCAATAAAAGGTCTCCCTCACCACAGTTGCTAACCTGGTCAGCTGTGAGTGAGGTGAGCAATGACAAGTCTCCCTCGAGTCCTACTCTATTTTCGTATTTAGTTCCTCCGTCAGTTCGGTGCTTGTTTTATTGTTGGGTTCAGATGCAGTGCTGTAGCCTATACTGCTAACAAACTATATTGATAGGCTAGCTATGCTAACGGTAGCTAATGCTAACGGCTTAGGGTTAACGTTAGTTAATGCTAACGTTACGTTCGGAGGTCTCATGTATTTCAATTTTAACATAATGTTGAGCATGATCAATGTGACATTGTTCATACATTGATTACAGTCTGTAATCTTGTCTGGCATTATTTAGCTATAGTGGGCTGATGCTACTATAGCATTTGCCACATTATACATCAAATTAATCAAGCATAGTTAGTGTTATTACCTGAAGGCATTATTACCATTGCAAGTAAGCATGCCATGTATATGCCATACCTGGAAATCAAATTAATAGTGTAATTCTTCCCCATCATAGCTCATTGTACACTGATATAATCATTCTCCTTGCCTTTGCTAATACTCATCTCTTTTATCAAACTTTGTGCTAGGAAAGAAATCTGGCTGTGATTCGTCGCTAGTGCTCATCCAGGCTGTTGTCATCTCCCGCCTGGACTCCTGCAACTCCCTACTTGCTGCCATCCTGCAGCGTTGGCCATCGGACTCCTGGAGAAAGCTGCTGCTGACCTGGTGTTCAACAGCCCCATGCTCTTCCACAAAACTTCCCTACTCCGTTCTCAGCACTGGCTCCCTGCGCTGTCCCATCCAGTTTAGGACTGTGGTTCAAGCCTACAGGGCAAATGAACAGCTCCCTCCGACCTCCAGGCTGTGGTCAAGCTCTGCTGCCTTGAGGTGATTTGTTCCCCAGTTGCTCCAAGCCCCCCTACGGCAGATTGGCATGGCCATGGCTTTTTTCTGTCCTGGCCTCACAGTGGTGGGAACTGTCCACTGATGTCAGTACAGCAGAGTCGCTGCCCATCTTTCGCCGCATGCTGAAAATTCACCTGTTCAAGATGTGCCCTGGACCCTTACTTTTAACACCTATTTTATTTGTTCTTGTACTTTGTCTTTAGCAACAGGTTAAGCTCTTAGACACTTGTTTAGAAAGGAGATGCACTTATGAGTTCTAGCGAGCAGTGGTACTGTAGTGAAGCTGCAGTGTCACTAATGAAAGACTAATGGGGTGCACCTGAACTGGGCCGCTGACAGAGGCTCTGATCACCCTCGGCTGGACTTGATTGCTGAGGGGTGGACTAAGAAAGCAGAGCCAGTCGGGCAGTCTGGGGAGCGGAGCTTCATTTCCGTCAGGGCAACTAGTCTGACGAAGCAATTGTTAACTTGCACTCACGGGAGAGGATAACATGCCTGTCTAGCCCAGCTTAAACTATGCGCCCATGTACCAGTGTGCCGACTCAGGGTGATATCTAGTGTGTTTGCAATTGAGTGTGCCTGCCTATACAGGGTGATCCAGTGTGGACTTGATTGATGTTGCACATGGGCGATTGGAACTAAACTAACCTTGCGTTGCATTTGTCTTTCTCTCTTTGGCTCTATCGTGTCCACTCTGCTGGCGCTGATGGATGGGTTGGACAGTCAAGGGGAGCCAGTGGTCCAGTTCCTGTTCATGCTTGGTTGTTGCCTACTCACCTTCCCATCTCCTGCATCACCTGCCACCTGTCTCCGCTCTGCCCAGCTGCACCTCATCCCTCATTACTCTTAGCATTAATACCAGTCAATTTCCCTTGGTTCTCTGTAAGATCATCCAGTCATCTACCAAGTCTGCTCAGCTCTTCTGTCTGCCATATTTTAAGTTGTTTATTGAAATTGAGTTAAAGTAGTTTGTATGGGTCAAGCATCCTCCAGTTTGTATGACTCAAGATCTGTTTACTGCCATGTATATGGTTCACACATACTAGAAATTTGACTAGGGTTAAGGCATACACTGGTGACATGTTTTTAATTGTTTTGTGATCACTGTCTTTGTGATATTTTCTGATGACCAAGCCTTTGATCTAAGCAGAGCCTTATCACATTATGGAGGAACCATGTCCCTTTCTTTTACCGATCCCTGAAAGCAAGACCTGTGAATGTCCTGAACAGTGTGGTGGCCACATTTGTTGGGAATTTGGGTGGAAATAGTGTTGAACATCATTGCATAGTTTGACTGCCATTTCATACCAACAATAAGAGAAAGTGGAGAAGTAGGCTATACCTAGAAAATACTATAGGTGTGCAATTCGTTTGTACAGTCTGGTAGTTAAATGGTTAAAAATAGGCAAGCAATAACATTGGAGGGAAATGTATACTGACACTGATTGTTTCAGAAATGGTCTGAGACAAAATAATGAAATGTTATACATCAGTATTGTGAAACACTGAACATATTTTAATGACTGACAAGGAGAGAGGAAACAGTACAAGTTAATCAATAATAACTAGGCTCACTATGAACAGTGTGTATTATTGGCTCTGTTCTGACATCAGTGCACAGTTCATTCCACCACTGTGAGGCCAGGACAGAAAAGAGCCATGGCCGTTACAATCTGCCGTAGGGGGGCTTGGAGCAACTGGGGAACAAATCACCTCAAGGCAGCAGAGCTTGACCACAGCCTGGAGGTCGGAGGGAGCTGTTCATTTGCCCTGTAGGCTTGAACCACAGTCCTAAACTGGATGGGACAGCGCAGGGAGCCAGTGCTGAGAACGGAGTAGGGAAGTTTTGTGGAAGAGCATGGGGCTGTTGAACACCAGGTCAGCAGCAGCTTTCTCCAGGAGTCTGATGGCCAACGCTGCAGGATGGCAGCAAGTAGGGAGTTGCAGGAGTCCAGGCGGGAGATGACAACAGCCTGGATGAGCACTAGCGACGAATCACAGCCAGATTTCTTTCCTAGCACAAAGTTTGATAAAAGAGATGAGTATTAGCAAAGGCAAGGAGAATGATTATATCAGTGTACAATGAGCTATGATGGGGAAGAATTACACTATTAATTTGATTTCCAGGTATGGCATATACATGGCATGCTTACTTGCAATGGTAATAATGCCTTCAGGTAATAACACTAACTATGCTTGATTAATTTGATGTATAATGTGGCAAATGCTATAGTAGCATCAGCCCACTATAGCTAAATAATGCCAGACAAGATTACAGACTGTAATCAATGTATGAACAATGTCACATTGATCATGCTCAACATTATGTTAAAATTGAAATACATCAGACCTCCGAACGTAACGTTAGCATTAACTAACG
Organism: Borostomias antarcticus; assembly: GCF_949987555.1. Classification (NCBI taxonomy): domain Eukaryota; kingdom Metazoa; phylum Chordata; class Actinopteri; order Stomiiformes; family Stomiidae; genus Borostomias; species Borostomias antarcticus. The sequence goes on from NC_140253.1 coordinate 11,775,581, forward strand.
TTAACCCTAAGCCGTTAGCATTAGCTACCGTTAGCATAGCTAGCCTATCAATATAGTTGATGTTAATATAAAGAAATGTAACATTAGATAATGTTAGCTAAGTTATTCAACATTGACCCACTTACCCTCTAGATCTTTTCCAACGATGTCCTAAAGTAACCACATGTCATGATCATTTGCATCATAGACATACGTTCATATCTATGATTAGCATCATCGTAGCAGCTTCATTGCTAAAAGCTTAGCATGTTAGCCGACGTCATTACATGACTTCCTATCCAATCAGAGGCAGAGTAGGGCGGGTCTTCCTATGGTGACGTGCTTTCCGCCGAGCTCGCAGGACTCACGAACGCGCGACCAGCGTCCCCGAGGCTCGTGCACAGCACATGTTTCAAATGGGCTCGTTACAGGTATTGGTGGCTTCAAAAACAAACAAAACCCCATTGAATTAAAAGTTTATATTGATTAGATTGGTCTCTGATGCTGAATGATACCGAGAAAAATTTTGTTTTCCTTTTCTAGCCCTATCTATCATCATCCACTAACATGGGAAATAAGGGTCTTGGGCCGCATGCCGTGACGTGCCTTGCAATACCGGGCTTGGCCTGAAAGCCCATGGTGGCTTCAATGCGCCAAGCTGATCCTGGGGGCTTGCCTTCAAAGTAAGGCGGGTTTCGCTTCCTTACATCGACCACTCGTCTCGAACAGAACCGACCACGTGACCGAGGCCTCGTTTGTCACCGGTCACGTGCTTTTAAAAAAACGAAGCGAGTCTCGATCATGGATGTGTATACGCGGCTTCATTAGGACCGCTGCGCGCTCGTTAGCCCCGGTCGATCCGTGCGTTTGCTGGCCGTGCAATCTACGAAACTATCAAGCATAACCAGCAGTCACTTATTATTAATACTGTATCAATCGCATGTTTGTTACTACAGTAACTGTAATTGGCCTGACGATTCATGCACAGGATGGGCCAACGTTTCTGACAGTCAAATCTGCTTTCTGGGACTTCGTTTTTCCATGATGATTGCCTATGTTGTTCAGAAATGGGGATTTTCTCCATTCGATATCACAGTAGTCTAGGCCTATGGAGAAAATAAAATAGTATGCAAAATTGTAATCGACGGCTTTACCATCAATCACAATAAGCAGTATTGTGTAATAATAGGTTATCCGTGACCGCGTTATTTGCTGCGTTCCTTGATGAAATTGAATTTATTGATTTATATTGGTTTTATCAGATAAACCTGGCAGAGCTGAGATTTCCAACAATTCGCCACAAGAGGGAGCTACAACCTCAAATGTAATGAAACCTTCTAATAATACCTTCTCTCTTTTCATCTCTCTCTTACTCTGTACGGGAGAGTGGGTGAGTTTGGGTGTGACTGTCACTCTTTGAATGTAGGCTACTCTACTTCAGGCTACACCTGCCTGCTAATGCTGTCACCTTTGTTGCTGTTTTCTGTGTGTGTGTGTGTGTGTGTGTGTGCGTGTGTGCATGCGTGCGTCAGAGTGAGAAAGAGCTTTATTTATTGTGTGAGGCAGGGGGTTAGGCACATCTCCGGTTATCAGGTGCCCTCCGCCTCCTCTACACCCCACACTGCTTCTGCGGCATTAATCAACATGGTCTTCTCTCTCTCTCGCGCGCGCGCTCACACACAAACCGGTCCTCCGTCTCCTACTCTTTTGCATCCTCCTCACCTCTCTCCCTCCCCTCTTTTTTAATCTTGTCGTTTCCTCTTATTCATCCTCCTCTCCCCCCCCTCCCGCAACCCCGACTGGTGAGTGCGATCAGCGAGGGTGTATGAATATATAAACTCATCTCCTCGCTCCGCCACGTCCTGTCTGGACGACACACCATTTCTCCCGCTGATTAAACCGCGCGACACGCCCGCGTTACACACACACACACACACACACACACACATACACACGTGCGCACAGACAGACGGACAGACAGACAGACAGTGTCAGCGGATTAGCATTTGGAGCGGGGATTGATTAAGACTGTCTGGCTGCGCTCAAGCTTATTTCACTAAATGGGACCCGGGGAGGATAATGTCCCTAACTAAACGCTGGTCCCAGGAGGAGTGTGTGTGTGTGTGTGTGAGAGAGAGAGAGAGGAGAGAGAGGTGTTCTGTAATAAACCCTTCGTCCTCCCCCTTCCTTGTAGATCAGCTAAGCACGGCCCCTCCCGTCTCCCGATCTGTAGGCCTCCCCCGCTCCGCCGTGTTTCCTCCTTTCCGTCTCTCTCACTCTCTTACAGACGATCATGTCCAAGTCTCACAGGGGGATGTGGAAAGAGAGGATGTAGGCTACCTCTCGTGTGTGTGTGTGTGTGTGTGTGAGCGCGTTGGGGGGTAAGTAGCCAACAATTAGCCCCTCATTCGACCTCATCCTCTCGCTCCGACACAGCCCCCCTCCCCTCCCCTCTGTCCTTCTCTCTCTCTCTCTCTCTCGCTCTTTCTCTCCCTGTGGTGGTGTCTCTCCTGAGCATGAGTAATGATGTTGTCATCGCTCTCTCTCTCCATTCATCACTGTCAGAGAGAGAGAGAGAGATAGAGGAAGGGGATGGGAGAGAGAGAGAAGGGCAGAGAGGGGGAAAGAGAGAGCACGGAAAAGAGGGAGTGTGGAGAGAGGGAGGGAGAGGAAAGGGTCGACGGACAGCGACATCAAACTGTATATGGAACAATGTGAACAGGGAAGGAGAGAGAGAGAGTAAAATGACGGGGAGAAATCTAGAGAGAAGGACAGGGAATTAAAGCGGACAGGAGCATGTGTGCGCTTTCTCGTCTGGGGACAATGACACGGAGAGGCTATGATTCAGGATTATTATTAGCAGCAGACAGAATTAAGGCACTGCTCTTTAGCATATGCAGGTTTAATTATGCAAATGATGTTCCTCTCTTAGATGCGGCATTACGCCTCGGTTCTGTCTGCCCGCCTTGAGATAATCTACTTCATTCTGGAAAGAACATGACCGTTGGAACATCTGTAGCTGCATGGGCCCTGGCAGCATAACTATAAAACCAAATTAATGTCACTCGGAGGTTTGGCTCTCATGTTTCACTGTTTTGCTATGAAGTGATTTAAAACTATAGCCTCGAATGACACTAGAGATGCACGCACGCACACGCGCGCGCACACGCACGCACGCACGCACGCACACACACACACACACACACACACAGAGCCTTCAGACAGAAGTTTCATTTAATATGATCAGCGAGAACATTCTCTCTTTATTGTATCTTTTCTGGAAAAAAAGTGTTTTTGTAATTCTCTCGTGTTAACATTTCAGAATTCTGTACAGGATAAAAAGAAATAAGCACTGCTTAAGAGTCAAATCTCAAACTAGAAAAAATCAAAACCCCCAAAAATTCAACAACAAAAAAAAAAGAAGAGGTTTACAATACAAATTAGTAGTAAGACATTGTCTGAAGTGCAATGGCATAGCTCGGATGGGTTAAAAGTAGGGGGGGGGGGGGGGGTTGGAAATAAAAATACTATTTTTCGACAAACAGTAATTTCTTTACAGAGAGTAGAGACCGTATTATCTGATGTATTTAAACCTGTAAAAACATATTTACAAATAGCCATTTTCTTTTATATAGTTTTTCTCATAATCACATGTACGTCAGCACCATTAAAAAAAAAAAGAACAGAGGAACAACAACAGTTTGAACGACAATAAAATGATATGGTAAAATGATGTCCACATTTGACTTGGTCCCGGTATATCATGATATTTGGAGGAAGCTTTGTATTTTTATTTATTTATTTCATTTTTTTTTATTTTTTGGGAAGGTATGTCCTTCACTTTGAAAAGGACTAAAGGTCACCGACTCTGACCCCTGTGTCCATTAACACTGACCCGGAAGTGTTTGCCCCTCCTAAAACAGCATCCCCTTGGAGCAGGAGGAAGCAGCTCCCGGTCACTGATCTGAGCTCAGATTTACATCTCCCCACCTAAATGGTAAAAAGTAGGATCTGAGGGGTTTAAACTGATCCTCGATCTGTGCTTGGGGGCGACTTCCGTCCCGAACGCAACACTCTTCCTTTCAACATCACTCGAGCACACAACGAGCTACATTCCCAGAAGATTAGAAGAAGAACAGAAAATAACACTAATGTATGGGCGTTACTAACCTTCACTGTGCTTGGGAGGAAAGGACTCTCACACTTGTACTTAAAGGGTTCTATAAGACGGCAAGAACAGTTGGAACCAACACTATGTCACGGACTGGAACAATGGGTTACACAGAGAAAGAGAGGGAGGGGGAGAGAGAGAGAGGGAAAGAGAGAGAGAGAGGGAGGAGGCATGTTTTTGCGTAGGTCTGTCGACAGCATCTTTACCGGGTTCTCGTTCAGCCATTGCGGAGGTTATATTATGGACGGACTGCTATCCAAATGGAGAGGTGCAGAAGAGCCCTCTCAAACAAATCCCCCTCTCTCCGTCTAACGACGTCCAAATATGAAACGGTCAGTAAGGTCCGCCTCCAGTCTTCAGCGTTCCATCACACAGCTTTCCTCAAGCGGAAAGACAACGACACGCTGCATCACACCCTGGGGTCTGTGAAGACTTGGACCCTCTCCTCCTCCAGCCCCGGCTCAACTGACCCATCACACCCTGGGGGGGGGGGGGGGGGGCAGGGGTAGACAATGACTTTGCTGGAAGCACAGGTAATTCTGCTAGCCACAAGCCTCCAACCTCTCCATCTTAATTCCCTTTGAATGTAGAAATAGAATATAAAAGGAATGCGTCGCTCAGATAGCTGGGTGGAAAGTGGTTAGCTGAGGCCTGTCGGGAGTGAACTGTATCTCTCTTCACAGTAAAAGGACGGGGTTATGAATGGCTACAGCACACGCCCCAAAACAACAAAACCCAAAACACAGCTTTTAGCCGCGAGAACGTCAGAAGAGACAGAGTGAGGGGGGATGAACCGGACCAGGCAAACACGTGGCATCGAACTGTCGAACATTTTCTGTCTTTTTTCTTTTGTTTTTTCTTCCTTTTTAAAAACAAAACAGATATACCTTCTGAAATGTAGCCCGGTTGACGTAAAACAAACGAACAAGCAAAACAAAACAACAACAGCCGTGTGAGCGCTCTCCAAGATGGTGGACAGCGGTTCTTCGTCTTTTTCGAATGAAGTCACTTGCGGTGCTTGATATACATTCAGTGCCTAGCTATCCTTTGCTATACGTCGTTTTATTTGAGTATATTTATATAGATTTCATAATGCAGAGAGAGAGAGAGATGTACAGAGAGAGAGAGAGAAAGTGACGATGTTAGGATGTATGGAATAGGATATGGAACTCCCAACCTGCCTCCCTGACTGCAATATCATCTCCTTTCACTCTGGCCGCCAGGGAGTGGTAAGTGTGTGTGTGCGCGTACGTATGTGCTAGCTGTCGGTTCTCTCAGTTCTCTCTCTCACACACGCGCGCGCGCGCACACACATGCGCGCAGCCGACAGGAAATGAAGCCCGGGTTCCTCTTGGCTCGGGGAAGGTTGCCTAGCAACAGCAGTGGGAGGGCCGAGTGCGCCTGCGCGGAGCGCGGCACAAAAGAGCGAACAGCGTTTGTTTTGTTGTGATGTCCAGGGCATAAACAGGAGGAGGGGAGTACAGACAAAAAGCATGGCTCTCTGGAGAGAGAGAGGGAGGGAGGGAGGGAGGGAGGGAGGGAGGGAGGGAGGGAGGGAGGGAGGGAGGGAGAGAGAGAGAGAGAGAGGAGGGGGAGTATGAGTCTAAACCACTCAGGAAATGGGAGCTGAGAAAGAGCTTTGGGCTGCCTCCGCTCTGTTAGTTGACAGCTCTGAAGCTCGGAGCTGGAAGACGCGAACGTCGTCTGTGTTAGCGGGCGCGCGCGTGTGTTTGTGTGTGTGTGCGGCCGTTCTGTGCTCGCCTGTCAAACGGAGCCGCGTGTGTATGCGACAACGTGACCATCTCACACACACACACGGCTCTGCACGCGCGCACACACACACGTCTACACTTCCAATGACTAAATAGATGAGCAAGAAAACACAACTGTCAGACACGATCCAACGACCAAAACATTGAACAAAGACATTTCCCAGCTTTGACAAGTGGCCTATTGAAACTGGCCCGTGCGTGATACACTGCTAAAAAGGGGATTGGTTTGAATGAGAAAAATATATAGTGATTTCATGTGAAAACAGAACAAAAGACTTCACCTCTCGGTCCACGTGCGGTACTTATGACGGCCGCATTCACCGAGAGGCGTATTTAAATATCATGAATGCACACGCTCGCGCACACACACACACACACACAAAACACGGGACAAGAAACTCGTCGACCGGCTGGTCCGCGTTTTACAAAACAAAACGTGGCGCCTGTTCCAATCCTCCCCCCCCCCCCCTCCCGCTCCACACACACACACTTTTTCATAGTCCGTCCAGTAACCCCACCCCCCACCCCGTTGGCTATTGGCTGGGGAAAAACTCCTCCATCCAGCCGTCGCTCGAGTCCAGCTCCGCCCCCGCACCGTCGGCCAGTCCGAAGCCCCCGCCCGAGGGCGCCGGCCCGCCGCCGTAGCCGTAGGACGCCAGGTCCTGGCTGGCCGTCCGCTGGTAGCCCTGCGGCTGACCTCCGCCCCCCCCCACCCCGCCGCCGCCCGGCCCGTAGGGGCCTCCGCCGCCGCCGCCCCCTCCGCCCCCCATGCCCGGCCCGCCGGGGCCCTGTCCGAAGGCGCCCATGCCGGGCACGCCCTGGCCCATCGGCCCCTGGTTCAGCACCATGGGCCGGGGCGGGTTGGTCCTGGGCTGGCCCCCCCATGTGCGGGGCCATCATGGGGCCGGGCATGCCTGCCGCTGGGTTGCCCAGCCTGGGGTCCATGCCCTGGGCCATGCCCTGGGCGAAGTGCTGCTGCTTGGCCACCATGCGCGCCGGCGGCTGCCCATAGCCCTGGGGGGCGGAGCCGAAGCCCACCATGTCTCCCGTAGTCCTGCCCACACCAGCGCCTCCTCCTCCTCCTCCCATGGCCTGCAGGCTCTGTCCCGGTTGCGGCGGCCAGCCGCCCATCCCCCCCGGCCCGCCCCCCGCCTCCCCCTCCTCCTCCGCCGCCAACTCCCATCATGCTCTGCAGCCTCTGGGCCTGGGCTTTGGAACCGGG
>NC_140253.1:11790224-11792781 GCF_949987555.1 Borostomias antarcticus
CCTGAATTTGTCACTTGACGCAAGCAATAGTGCAATTCCTTGCGTTTCCACAAAACAAAACACAGAACGCAAGCTCTGGAGTCATGTTGGAGCTTGCGTTCACAACGTAGCTTGCGTTGTTTGCGTCGGCTATGAATCAGGCCTTAGCAGTGTCTCACACACCACACCACACAACACACACACACACACACACACACACACACACCGGAGGAAGACTAGCATGGAGAGACGCAGAGGTAGAGAGGAGAGGAGGAGAAGGGTGGAGAGGAGAGGAGAGGGGAGGGGAGGAGAGAGGAGAGGAGATGAGAGAGGAGGAGAGGAGAGAAGAAGGGAGGAGAGGAGAGAGGGATGTGTTCTGGTGGGAAACGGAGGCTGTCATCCTTATTGGGTTAGGGAGACAGGGAGAGCACAGGTGATTACATTACACACAGACAGAGCGGATATATACACACGTGTGTGTGTGTGTGTGTGTGTGAGATTGGGAGAGTGTGCGTGTACAGGAGCACAAGACAGAATGAGAGGGGTGAGAGCATGTGGTGTGTGTGTGTGTGTGTGTGTGTGTAGTGTGTTTATTTCTGAATGCTCTCCAGCCAGGTTAAATAACCTGTCCCCATGGTGACCATGCTGCAGTAATATTATGGGTTGCATTCACAGTCAAACAACACACACATACACACACAAGCAGAACTGCAGAGTACAGGACAGCACACTTTGTAACTCACACATGCAGATGCACAAGCGCCTTGTACAAACACGCGCACACAGGCACACGCGCACACACACACACACACACACACACACACACACACACACACACACACACACACACACACACACACACACACACACACACACACACACACACACACACACACACACACAATAAGCCTCTTAGACCCGTGGCGCCTCACGGCGGAACGCTCTGTGTCTGTGTGCTGTTTGGAGAGGCTCACACATCTGTCACACACTTCAATATGGGAGAGAGAGAAAGAGAGAGAAGGAGGGAGAGAGTAGCAGAGAGAGAGAGAAGGAGGGAGAGAGTAGCAGAGAGAGAGGGGGAGGGAGGTGGAGAGAGAGGAAGGTGGAGTGTGAGAGAGAGATAGAGAGAGTGGTGGAGAGAGAGAGAGTGGGGGGGGGGGTGGTACCTATTTGTATTTTGGTGACGTTAGGCAATTTAAACATATGTTTCCCATGTCAATTAAGCCCTTTGAATTGAATTTAAAAATGGAGTTAGAGAGAGAGAGGTAGATAGGTAGAGAGAGAGAGTGGTGTAGCGAGAGAGGGAGGGAGAGAGACAGAGGGAGGTGGAGAGAGAGTGGTATAGAGAGAGGGAGGGAGAGAGAGGGAGAGGTGGAATAGAGAATGAAGGCTGATGAGTGAGAGATGGGAGGAGGTGAAGGAGGAGAAATAGAGAGAGAGAGAGAGAGAGAGAGGAGGAAGGAGGGGTGTGTGAGAGTCCACCAACCCGGGGTCTCAATGCAAACGCCCCGATGACCAGTACACACACACCAACGACAAGGACATCCCCTGGCCTAGCACAATATTGCAACAAGGAGAGAAGTGTGTGTGTGTGTGTGTGTGTGTGTGTGTGTTCTGGGTGTGCATGTAAGCATGTTCTCGGCCTCTAACTGTGTTAGGCTGTGTGTCCAGCAGCAAGCTGTATGTAGCTGAACAGAGCCAACTTACAGCTTCTTAGAGCGCAATAAAGCTATAGTTTCGAGCTGGCTAGGCTAATGTTTTACACCTATGTTAGCAAATAGTGTCGTGTTTTTGCAGACTGCAGACTACAGTAACTAGTCAAGTTAAGACAGCTGGCTAATGCTAGCTAGCGCTAACGTTCGCTGTCTATGCAGTTTTGCCAAAAAACTTCTGTTCTCGTCATCAGAACAGCCTTTTATAGGCCAAAAAGTTCAACATTTTCAACTGGAAAAAATAAGAAGCCTAGAGCTCATGGCACTAACGCGCTAAGCACTTGGAACACAGCTCTCGTCTCTATAGCGCCCTAGTATAGAGCTCATTACCCATTGTAAACAACGAGAAAACAGCGCCAGCTCTAAAATACAGCTTGCTGGTGGACACGCACCCGTACATGTTGAAAGAAAGAAGGCTAAGTACTATAGATGTGTCCATCTGTGTGTGTGTGTGTGTGTGTGTGTGTGTGTGTGTGTGCTTGCGTTCTTCCAGATACACACACTAACCTCGAGCATATGGTGCAGCCAGACCTCACAGTATTAAAGTATCCCACAGCGGCAGAGGTAAAGAAGACATCACACACACACACACACACACACACACACACACACACACACACACACACACACACACACACACACACATCTAAACCACAAACACACACTGACATATAAAACACACACACATACACACTGCAAGCGGCATACACTCACACACGTTACAATTATACTCTCTCCACAGAAGTTCGGGCCTTAATACAATTATTGACTGTGTGTATGGACACATGGTATGCAGTAGACACACACACACACACACATGCACACACACATGCACATGCACACGGACGCACGCACGCGCACGCACG
>NC_140253.1:11792981-11917981 GCF_949987555.1 Borostomias antarcticus
TGGATGCTGTGAAGGGACACGGAGGCCAGAGACGGGGTTGCGTGTGAGTAGAGGTGGGCGGGGCTCCAGTGAAGACCCTCCTCACCCCTCATAGGTCACTGTCAGATCACTGGATCAGCAAGCTCCTCTTCTCATTGGACGAGTGATGCTCATTGATCTTGATGAGAACACAGACTCCCATGTCCACTTCACCGCCTCAGTGCAACATGCTGCTGTGGCTTTCACTGGTACGCCCCCCTGTTACCAAAACAATGAAAACAGTTAATAGTAAAACAGTGAAAGCTAAAAGATAAACAAGAATGCAGGGCTATTTCAGGAAATAAACTATCCACAACATGCTATATGAAATCAATCTACAACATCACCTCCATCAGTAAAGCAAGGCTATCATGGTCGCCAGATGAAGTCCTAGTCTTAGGTGAGGTAATTAACTAGTCTTTGACGCTCAACTAGTGGCAAAATGTCCTGTGCTGTTTTCCAGGAGTGTGTACTAGTGTGTGTCAGGGATGTGTGTGTGTGTGTGGGGGGGTGTAACTCCTGGTAATGTATTGTAAACTGCAGGGCCAGAGTCTGGCTGGGGGCCTATGAGATCGACACACACACACACACACACACACACACACACACACACACACACACACACACACACACACACACACACACACACACACACACACACACACACACACCGATGTTCTCACTGCCAAATAAGTAGGGAGATGGACAGATGGATGAGTGCTCTTTTACTGCCTCATCTTCTCCCTGTGTGTGTGTGTGTGTGTGTGTGTGTGTGTGTGTGTGTGTGTGTGTGTGTGTGTTAGCCCCCTTCCTAGAGAGCTCCTGCCAAAGTGGGCATCTGGTCTGTGGACCATCACAGGAAAGAGGGAGCAGTCACACCACCGACCAGTCCACCCAGACCCTCTACTAGTCTCTCTCTCTCTCTCTCTCTCTCCATCCTTCCTGTCTCATCCCTTCCTCTCACTCTCTCCCTCCTCCCTTCCCATCTCACTCCTCTCTCTCTCTCTCCCTCCTTCCTCACCCCTTCTCTCTTTTTCTACAGCGTACACACTATGCGTGCCTGTCTGTCCCTCCCTCCATCTCTCCTTCTGTCCCTCCCTCCATCCCTCCCTCCATCTCTCCTTCTGTCCATCCCTCCATCTGTATATTTAGCCTGCACACGCTGCAATGGCACCAAATCACTGAAAGCAAAGACGAGCGCAGTGGGCAACGCGGTCATCATTTCTCTCCCTCCGTCTCTCCCTCCATCCCTCCCTCCATCCCTCCCTCCCTCTCTCTCTCTGGCTGACACAGCGAGACCTCCCATCGTCCTGTGATCGAGTGATATCCAGAATCTAAACTGAGACGTGGATAACAGGACTGACTGCTCATATCTGCGGTCGGTGAACAGGCGGAGAGACGCGGGACCCGGCGCCGTGCAGATGGGCGGTGTGTCGGCCATCTTGTGTGGCGCAGGTAGACACGGCGGCCAAGCTGGCGTCCCGGGCAGGTGTCCACCACCTAACAAGCAATAACCGAGCTGTCCAACTGACACACACACACACACACAGACGAACACGTGAACACGAACATACGCAGCTGCATACATACACACACACAGCAGGATGCCACTGGGAAGTTGGCAGGAAGTGGAGGCAGTGAGGTAGAGAACGGGTGAGACCTTTACGCCCGCCCCCCGTGGGGGGTCTGGACTGCTTCCAGGTCACCCAGGGGTCAACCTGGCTGGCGGCCAGAAGGGGCACTGGTGCCGGAGCAGGACTCTGGACAGCTGGACGTAAACGCGCAGTGAGACACACACACACACCTGTCCACATACACACACCTGGTGGTCAATATGGTCCTTTCAGAGAAGGCACCCAAACATAACAGAACACACATCCATCTTCCCGCCCACACACACGCATGCGCACACACCTTCCCTACTTATCACCCTCCCCGCCCGTACCCCCCCCCCCCCCCTCCCCCGAAACACACACACGCACACAATGAAAAGCACGCACAAAAGCCTTTCCATTGAAAAACGTCAAAAATAATTCAAACTCAGCCCCTAAAACGCCAGACTGTTGCGCCGTCAGGGCCGTATACGGAGCAAATTCCAAGGTAAGGTTTCGATTATCACTAAACCTCGCGTGTTAACGGCTATCCTCGGCCGTGAAATTGCCCCTCTTATAAATGCCAGTTTCCCCTGAGCTTTATGGGCAAACGGATCCTGTCCAAGCACAAGAGAGTGTTTTCAACAATAGAAACACATGCTGCTGTAATTTGCAGTCTGGACACACTATGGCACTGACTATTTTCAGTCTCCCAGTCCAAATACCTGCGTTTTTACTGTGTGGGCTGATGATACGCAGGAATAAAGGCAGAACGAATCGATCTGTTCAGTCGGCCGATCTGTCTGTCTACTAGACCCGATCTGTCATTCAGTTATTTCGAAAGCCATTTTCTGTTGATGGACCCTAAACGAGAAGCCAAAATGAGATAACTTATCTAAACTGGTTGGGATGGTGGCACGCAGCAACGGTTGGAGAACAAACTTTGCGATCTATAGCCTATTTTCTACCACTAGAGAGCACAGTGTCACAGTACATCCAGTTCAGTTCCCCGCACCGCCTTGTCAATCATCATCACCTCACTTCCTCATTCGCTCCTCGCGAACAGATCTCAAAGCTGACCGGATAGCTTAAAAAGCAGGTGTTGTGTATTGCTTGCTTATACCCACCACATAGTCTAAAACTGCATTGGGAAACTCAATAAGGAGCATGGAAACATTTGGGAACAGAATGCAGCCTAGTTCTTCAACCTGGTGCTCATTTGCATTCATGTTTAATTAATGATAATTAATTGTTTAATTTGAAGTTCATTAGGATGCCCATTAGTTGAGGCCAAAGCAATTGCTGGACTTTCTTGAGTACAAAACCATGGTGTGTGTGTGTGTGTGTGTGTGTGTGTGTGTGTGTGTGTGTGTGTGTGTGTGCGCACCTCAGCCCATTTCAACAGGTGTGATAATAACACCCTAGCCTATAGTAATGTTAAGTGCCGGAGAAGAATACAAATCAGTGTCGGGGACAGAAGCTGCCTACGACATGACGGTGCCACTTCCTCAACAGAACCCCTGACCAAGAAATGATGGAGAGCATAGAGAGAACGCTGTGCCAATGAAGGGTAGGGAGGGATATTGTGAGAGAGGAAGCTAGAGAGAGTTAGATAGAGAGAGAGGGAGAGAGAGAGAGAGAGAGAGAGAGAGAGAGAACTGTTTGCTGAGTTTGTTTACCTCTCTGTGTATCAACATCCTCTTTCACCTCTGTGGTCAATGTGTGACCAGGTGAGCATGGTGAGCTGTGGGAACCTTTATGACACTTGTGTCTCCTGAGTTTCTCTCCTGCCAGTGGATCGGTGAACTTTGAACCCCGAAGAACCCTTAAGGGGCTGTCGTCACGTGCTCTGGGCAGACGTCATGGCCAGGGTGACTCGTTCCCACGACAACACTGTCACCTGAGCCGCCAGTCAGGTAGAGCAGGTAACCGGGGAAACGTCAATAATTCAAGAAGGAGGCGGGGCCTGACAGGAACAGGTGTCCTGGTGGGTGGGGCCTGGGCTTTGTGTGTGTGTGTGTGTGTGTGTGTGTGTGTGTGTGTGTGAGAGAGAGAGAGAGAGAGAGAGAGAGAGAGACAAGGGTGTGACACTGACAAAGAAACAAAGAAGAGAAACAACAAAAAAAAGACCAAAGTTACCAGCAGGTCTAGAGTAGCAAACCTTAGGTGCGAGACTAACGCAGTCAACTGAACAAGGAGTGGAGAGAGGGGAGGGACAGAGAGAGCGGAGGACAGGAATCCTGACGGAGTTTAGACGGAAGGTAAAAAAAAAGCTAAAGATTTGCCTGAGGTCATGGAGGGGGAGCTGGACGAAGAGGACGGAGCCTTCACCAACGTCTCCCTGGCTGACGACACGACGGGTAAGACTGACTGCACACTTAACGCTTACCTGTCCTGAACACCTGGAGCTCCTCTGTCCCTACATCCATTAGAGTCAAGCAGAGCCAATGTCCTTAGCTTGCTTCTGTTTGAGTTCTCTAAAATGCATCCTTCCTTCCTTCCTTCGTTCCTTGGGGTGCTGATCTAACACGATTGGACAGAATAAGTAAAAACATAGATTAGAATAAGTAAAAACGTGATTGGAAAGATTAGAATAAGTAAAAATGTGATTGGATAGATTAGAAGTAACTAGGCCTGGTCAAGCCTGGTTTATGTGCGAGGCTGGCTTGTTTCTGTTCAGGACTGGTAGGACAGAAGCTAGTCATGCCACTGAAATAGCTGTGAATTGAGATTACATGAAATAATGTCTGATAAATTAAGAAATCTTGTAACCTGGACACATCAGTTCCAATGCTTATCCAGCACAATAAGAGCGGGATATCCAGTTAGCTCATGAGCTCACAACAACTAGCAGCAGCTTCCATAACATTAATCGTAGCGGTCAGTGGCTAAAGCATTTACACTGATGATTCCTGTAACGTTAGCTATTTTGCTGCAATTGGTTCAACATCTGTTTCTGGACAAAGGTAATGGATAAACCCAGATAACACAAGGCTAGCGGATCTACAGCAGGTCCCCGATGGATGAGTTGGCGGACCTCCAGTGGAATATAACACAAGGCTAGCGGATCTACAGCGGATCCCTGATGGACGAGCTGTCGGACCTCCGGCCGAATCCACTGGCGGGTTCCTGGCCATTTGCACATCGAATGGCAAGCGGACCTCTGGCGGATTATTAGCGTCAGGGACAGCGGTCCGCTAGTAATCCGAAATGCTCCCGCTATTGCTCCACCACCATTCCACCGGCAGTTTATTGTCTATATCCTATGCCAATTGGCCCTAGTCTTATGGATTTCTATTGCTAAATTAACTTTTTCTTTTTGTGGTTAACCCTTCCTTTCATAGTCCCCCAATTACTAAACATTTACCTGGTAAATACATGCAAAGTATAGCCTAATATATATAATATATTAATATAATGGGTATTTACTGAGACACCTATACTGTAGTATAATTTCAAAACAGGAGTATTTCAAATGTTCAATTACTGCACATAAATTCAATAACTGACATAGCACCACCAGGTAACCACATTTTTACATAACTTCTATAACATCCAATAACAAAAAGATTATTCCCCACCGGGGCTTGAACCCCTGACCTTCCACATGGGAGTCAGGCACCATATCCACTACACTACCAAGGAACTTCAATATATGTGATGTCATAGTGTTTTTGTTCCTATGGAATCTCTCCTGTACTTCCAAAAAAAACGGGAAAGGAGAGTGAAAGGATGGAGGGAGAGGGATGGAAAGGACGGAAGTAAAGGTAGAAATAGACCCACAGGCAAGCAGTTTTTGTTTCCCTAAATCTAAATCTAAATCCCCACCGGGGCTTGAACCCCTGACCTTCCGCATGGGAGGCGGACACCCTATCCAGTATACTACAGAGGAACTTGAAACTGTGTATTTACCATAGTGTATTTATTTTGGTTTGCTGGGACTACTGCATCTTGTGGTGGCAACATAGAACTGCAGGTCAACAACGGGATGTAGGGAGGGAATGACAACCAGACAAATGCTATCTATGGTGCGCTGGCTTACAGCCACGCACAAAAACATGACTGGATAGGTTAAAGGTTACGTCTTTCATAACTGTACCACATGAGAGGTTTTCCTAAGGGAGAGAAGAAGGAAGGAAGGAAGCATTTCTAGAGAGTTCATCTTGGCCACCTATCCTCTCTGTTCACACCAGACCTCTCAATACAGTTACAGTCAGGCAGCGTTCCCTGACAACACGGTGGCCATTTTCAAAAGACAGTGCACTAAAAAGTGTGCGAGACAGTGCAGTAAACCACCACACAAGTAATATGGTTCATGCCCTGCAATGCAGTGTGTGTGACTTCTGTTGGTGTGTAGAGTGTCTTGGTAAGTGAGTGTGTAAATGGGTGATTAGGAGTTTGTAAAGTTTCTATTGTTGTGCTTGTTGTGTAAACTATCAAGGCATTTTGTTTGGTCTGTAAATGTATCAACAATGTGACTGGATTTGGATATAAATATGTGTTTCGGTCAGACTGTGCACACACACAGCCTACCCTATCCTATCACACACACACACGCACACACACACACACACACACACACACACACACACACAGTGTGCTGACAGAGCACTTTGCAGTGGCCTACAACTCTCCCCACCCCTCCCACCCACACACCTAAACACCCACACAAGCTGCTGTGTTATGTCTCAGCCCATGCCACTGTCGAAGCAAGTTATCCCGGGGCGGACAGGGAGTGCACAGGCACACGGAAGAGACACGGAAGGAGCCACAGCACCTTTTATAATGAGAGTAGGGAGTGGTGGAGCAAAATCAATGAGGAGACAAACTAGCTTAGCCTAAATCTCAGAGGGAAATCTCAGACTGAATAAATAGCACATAGGCCTAATCCCTAAAGATTCAAAGTCCATAATGTTCTGACTAGAATGTAGTGGCCTAGGAAGGAAGTATCAATGCAGCCCCCCCCCCTCCCCCCCACACCACACACACACACACACACACACACACACACACACACACACACACACACACACACACACACACACTGTCTTCGACTGTGAGAGCAAGTGCAGGCTGAGGCTGGTCAGCGTTTGGCCAAACACCGCCCCCCTCCTTATCCCTGGGGTTTGGCCTGCTACAGGCGGCGGCATATGGGCTCCGCGGAGCAGAGCGCGGCGCCGCCGTCCGTAACAATCCACACTGGGTCCCGGTGGCTATGATAGGACCGGCCGGCCCGCAGGCTCCGCTGCCAACTGCCGCTCCGCTCGGCACTGCGGCGTGGCGTACGAGCTAGCAGCCCTACCGGGGGAACGGCTGAGGGGCCCGAGCATCTGTCATGTTAGGTCTGCAGTGTGTGAGACTGTGCGTGCGTGCGTGCGTGCGTGTTAGTGAGTGAGGGAGAGAGGAGAGAGTGTGCGTGTTAGTGAGTGAGGGAGAGAGGAGAGAGTGTGCGTGTTAGTGAGTGAGGGAGAGAGGAGAGAGTGTGCGAGTGAGAGAGAGATGGAGAGAAGGTGAAGCTGTTAGTGAAGAATATTAGCGCACACACACGTACACCCCCCCACACACACACACACACCAGTAATGGAAAGGAGACCAGGGGGATGAGGTCATTCAAGCGTATTGGCATGCACTCTGCAGACAGACTGGGGCTGTCGTCATTGTTTTGACATCCCGTTGTGTTTGCACTACAGTGGCGCCCCCTATTGGGCACACGGGCACTTGCATCCGTCTAGTATGGGAGTGAGGTCGTCCCATCAGACATCAGAGGGGAAACCCGCAGTCTCGTCTCTCGCAACGTTATCACATTAACCGGCTACGGTTTTCATTAGGTGGCTATATCCTTATTATCCGAAGGGTAAGTCCCTGACGTGTCTGTCATTTTGCTGAACTTTACTTTCATGGCTCACAGTGTAAACGGCATGAATTGCGTGTGACTAGTGGGTTCGGCAAATGTCTCTCCACCCCAGAAGGCCCGGCCGGCTAGCTAGCTTAGCAAGCTAGTGGCTAGCATTTGGTATAACAGTTATTTGACCATATCCTTTTTTCCAGTATTCATTAGAAATAGTTGCATCTGTCCGGAGTTAGTATAGCATCTGTTGTGTACGTTTTCGTCGATAAAAAGGTGGCTGCACCCTTTGGGATAAAGCTAGCTACCGTTAGCTAACGTCCACTAGCTAGTGCTAAGCTAGCTAGTTACCTGTCATTGGCCATGGCTAAGGGGCTGCATACATTACCTACCTGCTCCTCTGCTCCCTCCAGGACCTCGTCAACCTGCTGAAACACAGCTGCTTTACCAGCTACATTGATGTCCATGCATTATACATTTGGGTGTATCTAGCCAACGTTAACACACGACTAGCTGTCAAGTTGTCAGCCCCCTACCTTGCTGGCCAGCAGGGTGGCTGACCTGGAGTGCCATGTCTTTGCTGTTCTGCTT
Source organism: Borostomias antarcticus (assembly GCF_949987555.1). NCBI lineage: Eukaryota > Metazoa > Chordata > Actinopteri > Stomiiformes > Stomiidae > Borostomias > Borostomias antarcticus. Next base: position 11,801,028 of record NC_140253.1, read on the forward strand.
TTAAGTTGTCTAAAGTTGTCACGTTAAAACGAAAATAATCTCATAGCTGTGGTGTGGAACTCATCTTGTCTGTCTTGTGTTGGACAGTGGACCGCAGAACTGCAGCCCTGTATACTAAACAGGACAACGAGCTCTTCACCATGAACTGCGACATGGATGGTAAACCACCACTGTACAATACTGAACACCTCAGTAACAAAGAGATTGTGTGTGTGTGTCCTGTTTGGTACAGTAAGGTTAACAGAGTGTGTGTGTGTGTGTTGCCAGGAGACATGGAGAACCAGGTGGAGGTGGAGGAGAAGACGAGGCTCATCAACCAGGTTCTGGAGCTGCAGCACACACTGGAAGGTGAAGACAGCACCCTGCCCTCAACTCCCTCTCCATCTCGTCTCTCGACACACTCTCCTCTCTTCATTCCTCCCTCTCCGACACCGGCTAAGCACAATAAAAACCCAGTCCACTGCACTCCCTCTCTCCGGCCGCCTGCCCATCTCATCTCTCTCTCTCTCCCTCTCTCTCTCTCTCTCTCTCTCTCTCTCTCTCTCTCACGGTCTACTGAGCACTGACCTTTAGAAGCGCCTCTCTCTCTTTCTCTCTCTCCTTATCTCCCTCTCCGCTCTCCCTCGTTCATTAGTCCCCCCCCCCCCCTCCTCCAGTCTATCAGAGAAGGCCCGGTGGTAATGGCCTCCTAAATGCATCACCATTTGTCTCTGTTCTTCAGGGCTGAAACACTCGTTCTCCCCCGAAGCCATCCTTCTTCCTCAAAGATTAGCACAGGCCTGGGTGTTGCTGCCAAAGCGTTCTGTCAGGGAAGAGAGAGTTTTGGACAGTTGTTTGGTTAGTAGACGACGCTAATGGGAGAGTGAGGGATATGGAGTGAGGTTTTCGTGAGCACCAGGAACTGGCCGTTTTTTAGTCTTTGAAGTGTTTTTGAACACACAACCATTACATCGTGGTGTTACACCCAAGATCAAGATTCAAGATTCCTGTAATTCCTTGATGTAATGTATGGTGTATGGTCACAGTGAAATGTTGCTGCCGGCTCCAAGATTATGCTACAGATAAACTCTTAAAGGGGTAGTGTGCTATTTTGGACATTAGAGTCGGACAGTTAGACATATCTGAAATAAGGCTAAATGTCCAAAATGGCACACTACCCCTTTAGTATTCAATTTCCAAATTTAAAAGTTACAAATTTACAATTTACAAAAATTACCATTTTACAAATTAACACAAATTACACAAGAAGTACCCTTTCTATACAGTATAAAATTAAGCTAGGATGAGATAGATAAAGGTCTGAATGGATTATGTACATGCTATATGGATATGAATAAACCCCTGCTTAGCCTGACATTAGTTAAGTCAGGGGTTGGAGTTCTCTTTTGAATTTTTCTGATTAGCAGATGTTGGAAGTTGATTTCTGGGTTCCCTTGTTTGCGTTCCAGACCTGTCGGCGCGGGTGGACGCCGTCAAGGAGGAGAACCTCAAGCTGAAGTCGGAGAACCAGGTTCTAGGCCAGTACATCGAGAACCTCATGTCGGCCTCCAGCGTGTTCCAGACCACCGACACTAAGAGCAAACGGAAGTAGCCCTGGAAGGAGTAGAGGGACTAGAACCCCAAAACATACATACAGACTAGGTTCAAGTTGCCTCTTACAACTGGTCCAGGATCAGACGTTTTCCAATTCAACTCATTGGGGTTTAGGGTTGGTGTTAAGGGTGATCTGACCCTAGATCAGAAGTTAAAAGGTAGTTTGGACCTAGAGACCCATATACACTCTCCTATACGTCCATCTCCACCCTCATACCTCCATTTCCTGGCTCTGTTGGAATACTTTAAAAAAGCATCCTTGCTTCCCCCCCCCCCCCCCCCTTGAGATACTTACTGATCTATCATGAATTGATTGGCCAATGTAAGCTTTCTGCTGCTACTTTGCCCTATCAAATCATGTTAGATCAGTGATTTCCTCAAAGGGAGGGATGAGTATTCAGACCGGGCCCATGATTACAGCTTACTTTTACATTCTTATTTTACCTTACTCCATAACACCAACACAATCCTTCAGACTTTATTCTAACTAATTTGTTAAATTCATTTTGTTTTGTCAACTGAACCTCTGATGTGTTGGAGGTCATTATATCATAATGATGTCAGACATTTATTTGACTTTAACTGGTTTGATCTGGATTGGACTGGACAGTGTTACTGAATGTGAATACTAGATATTTGAATGGCATGACAATGTAACTAATTAATGTATTATTAATGCACTCCATGAGGTATGCATTTTTCATGTTAGCTAATAGATGTTAGCTAATATAAACTAAATGTCTCACAAGCGGTCAGATGTTTCCAATGACTGAACTACACTGACTTGAAATATGATTCAGTTGGCGACTGAGCTACTAATGTACTCAAAATATGTATTTTTTTTTATTGTTGATACTCTTCCACTATGGATTTGATTAGGCCTTCATTATTGCCACAATTGAAGTGCAAGGTATCATGCGTGATGGGGGGGGGGGGGGGGGGGGGGGGGGGCACAGAAAATGTATGTTAAAGTGTTATGCTGTACATAGATGTCCTGCTCCTTACTCACTGCTCCTGATGGCTTTCAGACTTCAGACAGCCGTGTAGAAAGCCAATGATTGGAACCCAGACACTGAAAATCCTCTTGACTGCTTCTATCTCAACTAATTGGGCAGGTGGAAGAGAGGGAGAAGGGAGGTAAGAGAAATAATCCGGGAGACGCAGAGAGTGGAGTCGGCAGAGCTTTTCCCCTCCTTTAACTGTGAAAGTTGAGTTAACGGGCCTTGAGTGCTATTGATCCGGTCTCTCAGGGCTGCACCACCCACTCTGCAAGCCTGTCTAAGCATCATCCCCCGACAGACCTGCTGACCGGAACCTTCTCTTCTGACCTGGGGAAAATGGATTGTGGAAGGCTGGAGCTGACCGTGTTCGTAACGGAGGAGTCGGTAGACAAGCGAAGGTGGAGATATGGTTTGTTTTTTGTTACTGGTGCTTGAGAGATTTTAAGGGAATTTTCTGGAAGGTCCCACGGCACAAGCATCCAGTTTATCTTGTAATTTGTTAAATTTTTTATAGAAATGTTTTTTTTGTTTAAATATGTTTAATGGTTCCTTCTGTTTTTCTCAGGCATGTTGAGTATGCCCTACTACACACCTCTGAAACAAACTGCCTTGTGTGTAGATGACATGTACATTTTATGACTATGTTGCCTTTTAACACATTTGTTTTAATAAAAATACTTAAGTTTTCATTTGTTTGCTGTGGTATCTAGGGAATGAAAGACAGACGTTTGCATTGTTTTGTATTAAATACTTTATTTCCAAGAGCAATGTACAACTTGCAAACGTACTGTATGTAAACAGGGAAATCTGCCTTCACTGGGCCAGAACATGAGCTAGAAAAGATTGAAACAATTTTTTAAAAAGCAGAACAGAACAAGAAAATGCTCACATCCCTTTCCAGACAAGAGGTCAGCCAGCAGAACTGGAGGTTTAGGAGACAGAAAACCCCCTCGGGTGCCAACTGAGGCTTCATGCAGACTTGGGACAGGATGCTTGTTGATAAGCATCTGCTACTGTGCCAACCCTCGTCCGGTATGTGTCCTGAGGACATCCAGAACAACTACTGGACATAAACTGGTCATGGCTTGCTTGAATATAGACAACGACTGGTGGAAGGAGTGTTTTAGTGTTCGGCTGGAAGAAAACGCTGGCACGCGTCGAGCTGAAGCCTGTGAACGAGCTAACTGACCATGTCCGAGACACTTAGGCTCACTATCAGCAAATCAGAGGCAAATCAATATCATTCAGGAAAAAAAGCGTACGATTTTTTTGTGTTCTGGCGTGAAACAAATGAGAATAAATAGGAACATGTTCTCAGTGCTGATTTTGATCCTCAGTTTAAAAATTAAAACATAGAAAAAACACACACGACACACGTAACTGACATTGTCAACCGACTCCCTTTTCATAAGTTATCTAAAATCAAAAACATCTCCAATCTAAAAGAGCTAACTTGCTTGGCACCTTCATGTCTTGTCTGAACCGTCGCTCCCTGTTGCTGCCATGTGTGTTTGTGGAGAAACGTCGGGCATCTGGTAGCTGACGCAACACACGGGTGTTTGTTCTGCTCTGTCGGGGGAGCAGGCTGTCGTTGGCCAGACGCGACACTCAGGAGAAGCCGGATTGGTAACGCCGATGCCGACGGTTAAAAACGGCAACGGTCAAAACCAAAACTATGCAACTACAGGAGGAGAGGAAAACTGGAAGCTGAAGAGGAGGTGAAGGATGGGGGGATGGACAGTATAGAGGGGAAGCAGCTGGAAGGAGGGATGGAGAGCCGGAAGAATGAGTGAAGGGGGGGCTGGAGGATGGCTGAATGGCCATTAGCTGCGGAGGAGGGGGGGGAGGGGCATAGCTGATGGAGGGATGAAGGAGAGGTGGAGGAAGGAGGGGATGCTACTCTTCCGTGGGAGGCGGTACCCAAGTCAGATCTGAACTACTGGGCGCCTGGAGGGACTGCATGCTGTTGTTTGGGGGGGGGGGTTGGTGGATTTAAACCTCTGCTGAAGGGACGTGTGTGCAAAGGGATTTTCGGAGAGAGGAGAGGGCATGCAGAGAGGGGAGAGAGAGAAAAGAAGAGGGAGGGAGGGAGGTGTGTTGGTCTTCATCAGTCTTTCCGTACTCTCCTCTTCCTCACGGTCTGTTTGAGGCTGTCCCCCTCGTCGGCCTCCTTCACCTGGGAACGACAGAACGAGAGAAAGAGAGACAGAGAGAGGGGAGAGAGAGACAGAGAGGGAGGGAGAGACAGAGAGGGAGAGAGAGAGACAGAGAGAGGGAGAGAGAGACAGAGAGGGAGAGACAGAGAGAGGGAGAGAGAGACAGAGAGGGAGAAAGAGAGAGACAGAGACAAAGCGGGAGTTGAGCGGGGCTGTTGTTTTTTCACCGACGCAAAAACACGTTGGGTCGTTTCAGTGGCAGCACAGCAACTGACCTCATCGTCGGACGCCGGATCGTTGGACTTGCTCTCTTCCTCCTCTTCCTCTTGCTCCTCCTCCTCTTCCTCTGCGGTATCCCCGCCCGCCGCTCCTCTCTCCTCTGCCGGGTTCTCTTCCTCCGCTGGTGAGCGTGAGAGGGGGAGGGCAACAATGAGTTGACTACGTCACTGACAGAGCGTGGACAAAACCAGCTTCCAAACTCCTCGTTAGAAGGAACTAGGGACGCAAAATTCAGGGAATATTCACAAACCTCCAATGGGAATTTATGGGAATAATGGGAATTAACTGAAAATGTATGACACAATTATGGAAATTTGATTAACGGGAAATTCATTCCCATTAATTCCCATGGGGAGTTTGTGAATATTCCAGGAATTTTGCAGCCCTAGCGAGGACTTTGGTGGAAGTGACTGTAGCTTGACTCAGACTTCTGAGCGAAGCCTCGTTTGTTTCTGCGTCTCACCCTCCGCCGGCGCTGCGCTCTCAGCCGTTTGGGCCTCCGCACCCTCGGGCTCCTTCTCTTCCTCCTTTTCCTCCTCCTCCTCCTCCTCCTCCTCTTCTTCTTCCTCCTCCTCCTCCTCTTCCTCCTCCTCAGCGTCAACGCGAGGGTTAGGGTCCACCTTCTTGTACACGTAGTCGTCCTCTGATTTCTGGAGAGGCGGAGAGAGAAACAATAAACTTACAGCAAAACTTTTTCGGACACACATTTTTATCCTTTTGTGGTGAATATAAGACTTAAGTGTGTATGTGTGTACCCTGGGCCAGCCTACAGACAACATGCTGTGTGGAGACGTTTGTGTGTGTGTGTTTGTGTGTGTGTCTGTATGTATGTGTGTGTGTGTCTGTATGTATGTGTATGTGTGTCTGTATGTATGTGTGTGTGTGTCTGTATGTATGTGTGTGTGATCTGTATGTATGTGTGTGTGTGTCTGTATGTATGTGTGTGAGTGTCTGTATGTATGTGTGTGTGTGTGTGTCTGTATGTATGTGTGTCTGTATGTATGTGTGTGTGAGTCTGTATGTGTGTCTGTATGTATGTGTGTGTGTGTGTGTCTGTATGTATGTGTGTGTGTGTGTCTGTCTGTATGTTTGTGTGTGTTTGTATGTATGTGTGTGTGTGTGTGTGTCTATGTATGTATGTATGTGTGTGTGTGTCTGTATGTGTGTGTGTGTGTGTGTGTGTCTGTATGTGTGTGTGTGTATGTGTGTGTGTCTGTATGTATGTATGTGTGTGTGTGTCTGTATGTGTGTGTGTGTGTTTGTATATGTGTGTGTGTGTGTGTGTGTGTGTGTGTGTGTACCTTGGGCCAGCAGAAGAGCACAGCCAAGCCGACGGGCAGCCCCACGGTCAGGATGTAGACCACCCAGAGCCACGGCCTCTCCTCAGCAGCCAGGGACAACTGGGCAAACACCCCTGGCTGGAGGGAGGGATGGAGGGAGGGAGGGATAGAGGGAGGGATGGAAGGACGGATGGAGGGAGGGATGAAGGGGGGGGGGGCGGTCAGGGGAAGAGGGTGGGAAGGGAGGAAAGACAGGTCAAGAAAACAGGGAAGCAAGCTTAAAGGACCATACCGGTCTAAATATGATTTGATCTTCTAAACTAGTTACCCAATGTATATCACATTACCGCAATCAATTTACCAAAGTAAAGCTCACGGTAAAAGATATTGGCCGGGTTTCCCGATAAAGAACCTTCTTAAGGAACCCTTCTTAAGGAACCCTTCTTAAGGAAGCCTTTGTATGGGAGTTAAGAAGTACTTTGGAGTTAAGTGCTTCTTAACTCGTTCGGGAAATTCGTCCATTAGCATTTTCATGTTTCACTTTCATTTCACAAGCTGAACGTGATGGCTTTCAACGTTTTTTTTAAATTGTTCCCTCGTTGCGCTGACAAACTCGCCTCGGTTAGTTTCAAATAATTTTCAGTAGTTATTATTTTAGTTTTAACCCTCTTTGTGCAGCCTACGCCAACGGTCTGTCTTCTACCTGTTTACATGGTAGCCGTTGCTGACAAACTCGCCCCAGTTAGTTTCAAATAATTTTCTGTAGTTTTCATTTCATATTATTTTCGTTTGAATACTTTGAACTCGCGCTATATTCTCTAATCCACCTATGCTAGACTCTCTACCCAGTGTTGCTAGTAACGGCTACCATGTAAACAGGTAGAAGACAGACCGTTGGCGTAGGCTGCACAAAGAGGGTTAAAACTCAAATAATAACTACTGAAAATTATTTGAAACGGGACGAGTTTGTCAGCGCAACGAGAGAACTATTTAAAAATAGGGTTTGAGCTAGAGATCGACCGATATGCATTTTTTAGGGCCGATACCGATACCGATAATTGGCAAATTGAGGTGGCCGATAGCCGATATTTAAGGCCGATATTTAATATCACCAATTCACTTTTTTTTTCTTTTACAAAATGACAAGGAGAGATGCAAATAAAATAAAATATTTTATTTTGGTCTTCACCTGGGCACACATTTAACAGCTCTCATATACTGTATTACAAATGAATTAAAAATAAAAAGCCACAATTCCTCTCATGTCTCATGTTCTCATTCAACAAAATCTAATAAAATAAAATACATTTCAACTGAATGTTTTACAGGCTACAGTAGCTGAACGTTGCCATTTAGAACAGGGCAGGCTACTGCTCTGCTGAGAGTGAGACGGAACGCTGCTACTAATCATGAAACGTAACCAAGCATGCCCAGTGTAGTAAGGTGTTATCAGCCTAATACTCCCAATCTAAGATAACTAGGTTGTGGTGTAAGAAGCATAGCCTCTCAGCCTGCTCACCGCGGAGCTTGTTTCTTCTTTTTTCATATATTGCCCCCACTTCACTAAATACACGCTCACTAGGAACGGAAGAAGGTGGGGGACAGAGATATCTCCTCGCAAGAGGGGCGAGCAGGGGCAACTCTGCCTCGCTGATCTTCCACCACTCGAGTGGATCACTTTTATGGTCAATCACTGACTCTCGTAGGTACCGCTCTAGCTGCTCTTCCAGGCTGGCCCTGACACTAACCACTGCTGACCTGACGCCAAGCAAGGCATCATACATGTGATCAATGAGGTCACTCTTGATGACATAGTCTAAAAAAATATATAAGAAAAAAAGACAAAAACACACAGGTTAATATCCAATTAAACTACAGTCAAGTCACCACGTTTCAAGACATTTTTCCTGCCCGTTTAATTTAGTTTTTAGCCTATTGCAGACACCTAAAAGAAAATAAAGACAATAGACCATTTTACTGTTGGTAAACAATTAAGTGTGCGCATTTTGGCAAAAAAAGAATGAACTCATTACAGCGATATGTAGGCAATTTCGAAACGGGATAATGACGTTCCATAGAAAAAGGTCTATATGAAACTACAGCAAACCACAACAATGTAGACTATTTCTCCAGTGGGAGCAGACTACAGAATTGTCCCTTTGACTGATTTTCAATGTTTTACTTTTCAACACAGCTGAATGTTTCATGACAGAATTGTAACATACTGCACACTTAGACAACAGTATATTAGAGTTGTCTGTTTAATTGAGCGATGCGTTTCGCTCGCTTCGTCATGCTCTCCTTTCGCATTGCTTCGATGAGCCTATAGAAGCAACATGCGAAACGCATCGCACAATTAAACAGGCCCTCCTCAAATATAGACTACTGTTGTCTAAGTGTGCGGTATGTAACAATTTTCTTATGACTAGCTCTGGCTTTATACCTGCACCTTTGATATAGCCTACGCTGTGCACAGGCACCCTCTTTTTATCAGCTGAATGTATGTAGTTTACTATTTGTTTTCATTTGCATTCATGGGTGCTAATTAATAAACTATTTGACAACGGGAAGAGCAGAGTTGCATCCGACATCATATCGTTTTAGGCAACAAGTTGTGCGTAATAGCCTACAAGTGAATGAGCTCATCCAGCTCAATGGGATACGACCGCGTATCAGCAAGTGCCTCTCCGGAGAGGGAGATGGCAGAACAGCATGGGAGATTTCGCTGGTGCCATATCGTTTTTGTTGTGGCGCAGAGTTACATTAATGTACATTAGGCCTACACCTTCATAAGAGTAAAATTGATTTAACAGTTAATTCCGAACGTCCTTCCTCCCCTCACATCCATGCCTCTCAATGCGCTTCCGCTTTCCTATATGTCTAGAAGTGCATAGTTTTGCCTTGATTCAAATAGTCTTAAAATTCGATGTATATTACATCTTTATCAGACTGAATTAAATGTTTTTTTTAAGATCCTTCTCCCCTCTTTACAATGCGCTTTCATTGTCCACAAGTGGAAAAAAAGTCTAGACGTTGAGCTAGCCCGCTGGACCTGTCAGTTTTACCGCTCCATAAAATCTCCCGAGCTGAGCTGGTGTAATTCCTCCGGTGGGCTACTTACTGACTCATGTTAAGTTAGCTAGCAGACCATTTCCTAATAAGGTGTAAAATGGCTGAGTGACTTTGATTTGAACTACAAGGATGGGAGAGCCAATTGGTGACGTTAGCTAGCTATCAGTCAGACTCAAGCCAAGGGAAAGTTCTAGCAACTAGCATAGCCTAGCTTGTTAAGGCTAGCTAACGTTAGTTGCATTACTTCCACGTTATTGGAGGCTGCCTATTATGAAAATCAATTTAACATGACAAAACTATTAATTTTCGGTGATTGTGTGCCTTAACTTACCGTTGGAAATGATGCAGTCTCCGAGTAGACCCTCCGCGATGTGCACGGCACGCTTCTTGCTCACCAACATTATATGGCTCTTTCGTAGTGACGCAATATCGGCCTTATAAAGCCGATAGCCGATATGACGCCAAAACGTGAATATCGGCCGTAATTATCGGCCGAGCCGATTATTGGTCGATCTCTAGTTTGAGCCATCACGTTCAACTTGTGAAATGTAAGTAAAACGCGAAAATGCAAATATCTTTTAACGTGAGCTTTACTTTGGAAAATGGATTGTGGTAATGTGATATAGTGATTAGTTTTAGGAGATCAAATTATATTTAGACCGGTATGGTCCTTCAACAACCTTGATGTATTTGTGCTGTGGTCTCTTCATGATGCAGGTTGTGTGTGTGTGTGTGTGTGTGTGCGCGTGTGTGTGTGCGTGTTTGTGTGTGTGTGCATGTACCTCGTTGGCGCTGGCCACCAGCTTCTTGAGCCCCCAGCTGTCGGAGGCCCAGCGGTCGGCCACCTCCTTGTGGGAGGTGATGATGAAGTTGTCGAAGTAGATGTCGGAGGTCATGGACCACAGCTCCAGACCCAGCGCGCCGAACGACATCATCTGGAACGGGTGCAGGTCCTCGAAGAAGTCCGGGTTGGGAATCTTACGCGGACTCCACACACCCTGGGAGAAGGAAACAGTTTATTGTTCTTGCTCTGTAAATGTTCTTAGCCAACAGACAAACATTTTCCAGGAGCTTGCTCAACTGTCTCGTTGAGAGGTCAGGGAAGAATTCTTACAGCTTTTTCAGTCTCTCAGTGTTTTTTTTTTTTTGCTTCCCTCTGGAATATGTAATGTAATGTAATATGTAGGTCCCATCCCCCCATTGTTCTCTGTAAAGCGCATCGTGTTGCCTATGTGTATGAAATGCTCTATACAAATAAAGTTTGATTTGATTTTGATTTGACAGAGGAGAGGTATGGGCGGGGTTCAGAGGTTAAAATAGGTTCAGGACCAAACAGCTACTCCTGTGACGATCTAAGAGGAAGAGGGACATGGCGACTCTGCAGTAAAAGTGACTAGTATTTTTAGGGAGGCCCTGGAGGGAGGGAGGGTTCAGACCTGTCCAGCTTCGAAGGACCCACCTGGTAGTTTGTGTTGTCCACCAGAGGGGCCTTCCACTTGCCCCTGTACTGGGGGTTGTTGACCATAGGGGGTTTCCACTCCCCGCAGCCAGGGGCGCTCTCACACGCCGGGTTAGGAACCTGGGGTGCCTCCCACTCTCCGTCCATTTCCTCATCCCTGGAGAGAGAGGGATGGAGGGAGAGAGAGAGAGAGAGAGAGTGACTGGGGGGACAGGAGACACAGTCACTGCAGATTCAAAAAGCTGAATGAATGTGTGTGTGTGTGTGTGTGTGTGCTCCGCTCACCAGTCGTCTGGCTTCTCTGCGCTGGGGTCGGATATGAACTTGGGCTCCTCGTCCAGCCAGCCCTCAGGCTTCACAGCGTCGGGGTCCTGGGTCTTAGCAGGAGCCTCCTCATCCCTGGAACCAGACGCATCACTGTCAGTCTGGTCTGATCAATGACTGCCTCAGAGAGGGAAGGACGGAGGACGGGAGGAAGGAAGGAGGGAAGGAGGGAAGGAAAGAATGAAGAAAGGAAGGAAGGAAGGAAGGAAGGAAGGAAGGAAGGAAGGAAGGAAGGAAGGAAGGAAGGAAGGAAGGAAGGAAGGAGGGAAGGAAGGAAGGAAGGAAAGAAAGATGTAGGGAGGAAGAGAAGGAGGGAAGGAGGGAGGAAGAGAGGGAGGGAGGGAGGGAGGGAGGGAGAGAAGGAGGGAGGGAAGGAAAGGCCTCACCAGTCGTCTGGTTTGACAGCCTCCGGATCGGGTATCTTGGGCCTCTCGTCCCAGTCCTCGGGCTTGGAGTCCTGGGGGTCGTCGATCTCCTTGGCCGGGTTGACGGGGGGGATGAAGTCGTGCAGGAGGCTGCCGCGGCTCACGCTGGACTGGTCGATGAGCAGCTCGTAGCTGTTGTCTGGGTTCAGGACTGGCAGGGAGGGAGGGAGGAGAGAGAGAGGAAGAGTGGAGAGAGAGGGAGGGACGGTGGGTATGAGGGATTAGTAAATCCATAATGCTTTTATGAGAGCTGTAATACACGCACATCTTTCTTTTCAGAGTCAAGGATAAAGGCTCTAAGATACATCTAGGAATCCCTCCCCTCAAACGGATGCACATTCACACATAAGCCTACAAGCCTTCCCTAAAACAAAAACACACACACACCTCTCTTCCTCTGTCTGTCTTATCCAGGGTGTAGAGGTAGGTCTGTCTGTCTGTCTTATCCAGGGTGTAGAGGTAGGTCTGTCTGTCTGTCTGTCTTATCCAGGGTGGAGAGGTAGGTCTGTCTGTCTGTCTGTCTTATCCAGGGTGTAGAGGTAGGCCTGTCTGTCTGTCTTATCCAGGGTGTAGAGGTAGGTCTGTCTGTCTGTCTGTCTTATCCAGGGTGTAGAGGTATGTCTGTCTGTCTGTCTTATCTAGGGTGTAGAGGTAGGTCTGTCTGTCTGTCTGTCTTATCCAGGGTGTAGAGGTAGGTCTGTCTGTCTGTCTTATCCAGGGTGTAGAGGTAGGTCTGTCTGTCTGTCTTATCCAGGGTGTAGAGGTAGGTCTGTCTCTCTGTCTTATCTAGGGTGTAGAGGTATGTCTGTCTCTCTGTCTTATCTAGGGTGTAGAGGTATGTCTGTCTCTCTGTCTTATCTAGGGTGTAGAGGTAGGTCTGTCTGTCTTACCCAGGGTGTAAAGGTGGGTCTTCTTGTCAGTGTAGAACTTCTTGAGGTCCACGTCGGCCCTCTTGGCGTGCTTCTCCTCCAGGTCCTTGTTCAGGGGGTTCTGGTGGCGGAAGATGAAGTGCAGCTTGTAGTCCTCGCCGCACTTGTCGGGCCCGAACATGATGCTGTAGGGCGTGCGGTCCTGGAACTTCTCCTGGGGTAGGGGGTGGAGGGGGGGGGGGGGGTGGAGGGGTGGAGTGGGTGGAGAGGGTCAGTGTGGGTGGAGAGGGTCAGTGGCACTCAGATATTGGTGGGTTTTATCTGAAATTTCATTTCATGTATTTCCTTATTTCGCAGGGCCGATGTCCAGTTGAAAACATACATTTCATTTCATCTGAAAATGAAGTCTGAGCCAGAATATCACAGGTGCGTCATACGCATATGCAATGTAAAAAAAGATTATTATTATTTTTCTTTTTATTAATAATTTATCTTGGCCAGCGGATCCCATAAGCTTTAGGCAGGCAGCACAGAATGAGTAGGCTAAGTCTATCTTTGACAAATTGACAAACACAGTCACAAAAATAATTTGGTCAACTGCTATGATAGAAGACAAGGGCTTAATGGAAGCGTTGCAAATGATGTCCTCCAATGCAGCTACAAGCTGTCATCAAGAAGCAAGAGGTTTAAATATGGCTCAGAGGTTGAACATGTTGCTCAGATTGATGGCCTTACATATAACAAGATATTGCAAATGAGAATTTAATAAAACAATATATTGACTTCTAAATGACTAGACCCACCTTTTGTAATGTCTATTTGGCTGCCATAATAATGTTATGTATTTTAATGGAAATATCTTAATTTTCTTCATTTCTTTTCCCAGCAAAAAATGATGTGATTAATTGTGATTAATTAGATTAATTAATTACAGATCATGTAATTAATTAGATTACATTTTGTAATCGATTGACAGCCCTAATTATAGTTTTTTTTTCTCTTATCGTTGGCGTCTTTTTCATTTCAAACCCTATCGGGAGGTTCTAGTAGTGAATGACATCAGGCCAACACAATAAGTACTAGATATGAGGTGGTGATGGTGATGGCGTACCATGTCCAGGTCGTCTGTGTTGGACAGCAGTTTGATGTAGGCTCCGCCACAGTCGATCCCATCCTGGAAGTTCACCTCATACCTGGGAGGAAAACACAGGTTTCTCTCCAGTCACTGTCCTCATAGACGTATGTTTGAAATCAGTGTTTGTGTCAGCGGATGACCGCGCCATCGCAGGACGGGCGTGAAGCTGAAGAGGTGAACACTCACTGGACGACGAGCGCGTCGTCCTGGAAGACGAAGGGTTTGTCCAGCAGGGCGGCGATGGCGTGGTGTTTGGCGCGGGACTTGAGCACCAGCCCCAGGTCACCGGGCACCCGGTTTTCCTTCACCTGCTCCACAGACCACTTCCCTGGGGACAGAGGAGAGGGGTTAGGACGGAGGAGGGGACACACACACAACCTATGAATGTTCAGAGAGAAAGATCAAAACAACCAAATAACCAGACCAGGGCCTGTCATAATCCCTGTCCCTCTGTGTCTAACACACACACAAACGTACACACACACATACTTCTGCAGCTATGTACCGTCATATTTTGCTATGTCATCATCTGCGTCCTCCTTCATCGTCTTTGACACCTGCCATCTAGAGGTCAAAATAAAGTCAATTTCTTTTTAATAAAGTGTTATAGAAAATATATAATAAAGTGCTTATAATAAAGTAATATAGTGTTATACACCTCGAAAGTAAATCTGTGTTCAAGACCAAAGCTTTCATGAAGTACAGCAGCGCCCCTACCTGTCCAGAGTGCCGTCATCAAATGTCTCAGCGAAGTAGACCTCTCCAGTAGGAACCGGGGTCTTGTACGTGACCTGTGGGGGTTCCATCAATGAGAGGTAATTGCACCATGTCATGTTTGGTTCCAAAGAACCTCACTTTGGGCTTGCAATTATATAAACCACACAATTTAACAGACCAGTATGAGCGCACAGGGTAAGTGCGAAGGTCTTGATGAAGCTGCTCATCGATGCAAAACTGACCCCCGGGTCAGCATCTAGAGGTCAATAACGCCCCCAGAGCCTATTCGTTCCCTCCCACCTCCTGTGCGGCCCGACCCCCGACTGACCTGGAAGGAGACGTTGGCGTCCGCCCCGGCCTCCTCCTCCTCCTCCTGCCCCCCCGCCTCCTCGGCCTCCACCGTCTCAGCGGAGTCGTCCTCCTCTGCCAGCAGAGCCTCGTCATCGTCCTCCTCCTGGGCCGCCGTGGGAGACAGGGCCAGGGAGGATAGGAGCAGCACACACACCCAGCCCCACCGCAACTTCATCTGGAGAAGGGAGAGAAGGAGAAAGCGAGAGGGAGGGAGAGAGAGAGGGGGAAGGAGGGAGTGATAGAGGGAGGGTGTGAAAGATCCGTTTGAGGTAGGCAGACAGGGAGAGTGACGAAGTGAGAAAGGAGGCCGTTAAGGGAGAGGTAGAGGTTGACAGCGGGGGAGGAGGAACGAACGAGGGGGAGGAGAGAGGTAGAGATGTGTGACGAGAGCGAAATGAAGGGTAGAGGAGAGGGAGGAGTGGGGGGAGATGGACAGATACAGAGACAGAGATGTCAGGTCGTGTACAGTTGTTTACAGTCTGTCTTCTACTTCCTGCTCCAGCTGGAGTGCTTTGTACACCCTGATCTTTTCATCTCCCAAGATATTATGAAATCAAATCAAGTTCTCTCCATTCCTCTCCCAAGTAATGCATTTCCGCTACATCAGTGGCTTTTAGGATAAGTGTATATATCCCCCTTCATATCGTAGATGGCAACAATTAAACCATAACATACAAAGCTAAGAGCTTCCAAACAAAATACACTGGTGGGCTACTGGTTGGCTTCAGAAGACAAGGTCTGCCAAGTTTCCAGTGATATGAAATTATGAACCAAAATAAAGCATAATACAATTCAATGGATGTCTGGTGGGCTTGTCTGATGACCCTTTCACAACATCCATCTTAAGAGAACCATCTGTATAACAATGTACAGTTTTACAATGACATCCCCTATATTGATCTGGTGACTGGTCCCATCTGGTATGTCTCTCGGTGAATAGACGTGTCTCCAGGGGAAGGGTGTATTGCATTTGCACTTATTGCAGGCAGATTAAGGCGAACATTTCAGGGGCTGTACGTCAAGGACTTTGGTGAAAGGGGGCAAATAAGGAGAGGTTTTTTCAACCCGTCAATCTAATAACACATGATTCTTGGGTGTGAGTCGGGTCGCTGGCAAAATAATATAAAGCGGCGTTCGAAACCAGAGTTACAAGGTGCTGAGAATGTTAAAGATAACAGAAATAGAAAGTTAGAAACAGAAAATAACAATATAAAAACATTAAAACTGCACAGAAGCCAAACGCACATTACAAAACAGAGTGCTTACGAAACAAGAGAGTTTTAACAGCTTGACTGTTTGTTTTTTAGAACTAAGGGAAGATGGGTCCAGAGAGTGGGAGCTACAGTACACCTGCAAAAGCTCAGTCACCCTTTAAAAGAAAGTTCGGTCACCCTTTGTTTTAAACCTAGATTTCGGGACAGGCAAGAAGGCTGATCTCAGTGATCTCTCACTGTGGCCAGGGGACACAATAGGTGATTAAGATCATTTTCAAATCTATTCTGTAGCCAATGGGTAACCAATGTAGAGCAGCCACTGGCCAGCACTGGTGTAACGTGACCTACGTCATGTCTTGGATAAGAGTCTAGCGGCCGGACTCTATTTGGACAAACCGGAGCAGAAACACAGAAGAGCGACTCATTGTGGTGAACAGTGAATTGCAATAATCAAGACAGGAGAAACTGAGGGGACAACAACATGAATGAAACATGAAAATCTGGCAAATAGGAGGCAAAGCAGTCAAGGGCAGTCTCAGTGCTACCCACCCATTGCTGAAGCCTACTGGAAAATAGTGGTCGAGTTAATAGTGTCAAAAGCTGCACTTTAGTCAAGCAGCAAGACAACTGAACACTCCCCAGCACCAGCACGCATTAGGATATCATCTGAACCCCTGGGATATCATCTGAACCCCTGGGATATCATCTGAACCCCTGGGATATCATCGAACCCGTGCGAAGAGCACTTTCAGTACTGTGCCTCGGACAAAAACCAGACTGGAACTTATCAAAGATACTATTGTTTTCCAGGAAGAGTTGCTTACAAGCTACTTTGTCGGAGACTTTGGCAATGAAAGAAGTTAGGAATAGGATATAGGTCACGAAACCACTGACTCCCCTGGATAGCTAATAGATACAATCGCCGGGGGAGCCCCGAGGAACGGGGGGCAAATGAAACGACACAACTGGCTAGCACTGACAGAGGTGTCCTCAATGCTAGCTAACGTTAGCCCAGTTCACATATATCCGCCTCTGTCTAATAGTGCTGGAGCATTCTGTAACTTACGGGTACATTCGCTAGCTATAGACAAGTTCGCCCTTGCAAGTCCGACTGAGCCATATGGCCCTCGACACCAACTAGCCTGCTAGCTAGATATACAAAGTAACTAGCATAGCATATTGGCCATATAGCTCACGTTAGATAGCCGTGCTGTTATCTATCAATCAGACCGCTAACGTGACTATGCTGCTACGGGACGTCCACGACCAGCAGCTCCTTCTGCTCGGCTCCTTCTGCTCGGCTCCTTCTACTCAGCTCCTTCTGCTCAGCTCCTTCTGCTCAGCTCGCATAGCGGCTCGCGCCACTCGCGCCTTTCCACTGCTAAATGATCTATAGCTCGTGCTGACGGTACATGGCTATTGCTAAATTCCAGATTGTAAAATATATTTTATATTGGCAACCATTACAACTAACGCGTTTCACTTGGTTTCGTTTAACAGACATAAGCTAGCTAGCTATGCTGGCTTAGCGAGCTAGTCAAAGGGACGTTAGCCAAGACACGCACTGCGAATATCACAACTGTCATCATGCTATTGTGCGCTAGCCTGGCAACAAGCTAAGCTAAGCTAGCGGTGGTGATGGTGTAGGTGTCAGTGTGTCAGGGAGAATGAATGAGTGCGAGCAAACAAACCTTGTGAAATTGTGAAAGTACTCAAAATACGTAAGCCTTTTCTTTGGTAAATATCCGCGAACGACACTTGTGTTCACTGCGGATATTCTCGGTCCAGTTGGAGTGAATACGCGGGGGTACCGGGCCTGAGGAGATGCTTCTGGCTGCAGGGTGCTAGCAGGCTGCTGAAGACCCAGACGATGACAGCAGCGACACGGCGGACCAGCGGTTGGCGACTCCTGCACACTGCGCATGCTCAGAGACCTGGTTTCAAAATTAAAGTTCTCTCTCTCTAAAAACAAAGATTCAGATTTTATTCGTGACATGTTTTATAGTACAGTGTATAATGTCAACAGTACAGTTAAATGCTACTACCACCTCCGTGATAGTGATAGAAACAAATAATTGTAATGTTATGTATTATTGTAAAGTACATTAAAGACATTACTCTACCCTGTCATATCACCGACCTCAGCAGGGGTTAGCTAACTGTCTTACAATTATTATAGTCACCATATTATCGGCAACGTAGTCATAAAAAGGAGGAAACCAATCTTATTCATGAAGTCACTGCAGATAATTGTATTGATATCTAATAAGTTCGGAAACTTTTATTTTGATATAACATTTCCTTAGCTCTACCGGGGCGGAGTTCACGTGTTGATAGGGCTTTTTGAGCACGTTTGGAAAGACAGCAAGAAATATAATTTACATCAATCTGCTAATATATAGCCACAATGAAAGATACGCCGTTGTCAAATTGTGAGCGAGACTTCTTGCTCAAAGCGATTGAAGAGAGGAAGGTAAGTAACACGCTGTTTCAGCACAGGGTGACTTTAACGAGGCAAGCTAGAATGAGCTTAGCATCTCTTGTTTTACATTGCAGTTCACATTATGATCTAGATGCACTAGCTAGCTAGATGTCCTTAATCTCACTTTAATATGCGTTCATCTGTAGCGCCTGGATGGAAGACAGACATATGACTACAGAAATATAAAGATCTCCTTCGGCACAGACTATGGATGCTGTTTCGTTGATCTCGGGAAGTCGAAGTGAGATTTCTCCTCCAGATTCCCCAGGCCTGATTTACACAAAGATTTATTAAGAAGCTAAGTAACTTAGCAAATCCATTTCACAACATTGTACATTTCAGGGTTATGGCCCAAGTTTCCTGCGAACTCGTGGTCCCAAAAGAGAACAGACCTTCGGAAGGAATCATGTTCTTCAACGTAGAGCTGTCACCGATGGCATCGCCAGCTTTTGAGCTCGGCAGGTAAGATACATTCTTATCTTTTAACACACACACACACACACACACACACACACACAGCCGCCCCCAACACATGCGCTCTTTCTCCACAGGCAGTCAGAGCTGCTGGTGAAGTTGAACAGACAGCTGGAAAGATGCCTTAGGAACTCTAAATGCATTGACACAGAGTCCTTGTGTGTGGTGTCTGGAGAAAAGGTCTGTATTAAGGTCTAGCCAATTCATAGCGTGCACTGCATGTGTATGTACCTACTTATCATAGTCTACCGGTAGCCCACACACTGAATCTATATGCGTTAGTTACTCTGTGTGTGTGTGTGTTCGTCCCTTCGCCAGGTGTGGCAGATCAGGGTGGACGTCCACGTCCTGAACCACGACGGAAACCTGATGGACGCCGCCAGCGTGGCCGCCATCACGGCACTCAGCCACTTCAGACGGCCCGACGTCGGCATCCAGGGGGAGGAGGTCACAGTGGTGAGGGCGGTTGCCGCCGGCAACTCCCCCCCCCCCCCCTCCCCAAGGAAACTAAAGCTCTGTGATTGTGTCTGAGGTACTGGCGTTTGAATGACTGTGTGTGTGTGTTTTTTACAGTACAGTGCGGAGGAGAGAGACCCCATCCCTCTCAGTATCTACCACATGCCCATCTGTGTGAGCTTCGCCTTCTTCCAGCAGGGGTAAGTCCCTCCTCCTCCCAGACCCACATGTACAAAAGATCATCCACACCAGACATGTAGAAGATCATCCACACCAGACATGTAGAAGATCATCCACACCAGACATGTAGAAGATCATCCACACCAGACATGTAGAAGATCATCCACACCAGACATCCACATTTCTCCCTTCATCCTGTCTGACTCCTCTTTTCACCTGCCCCTTCATTCTCCCCCACCCCCCTGTTCCTTTGAACACACACTCTCTCTCTCTCTCACACACACACACACACACACACTCGCGCCCCTACGCACCTGTGTCCGCCTTCCCTCCCCCGCCTGGCGTGTGTGCAGCACCTACCTGCTGGTGGACCCGAGCGAGAGGGAGGAGCGCGTGATGGACGGCCTGCTGATGATGGCCATGAACAAGCACCGCGAGATCTGCTCCATCCAGTCCAGCGGCGGCATCATGCTGCTCAAAGAACAGGTGTGGGCGGGAGGCGGGGCGGGGGGGGAGGGACGCCGGTGCGCCGCCAACTGGATGCCGTGGTGGCGTACGCACCAGCAATCGACACCAACACCATGTACATGCTGACATCGGCGTGTTATGTGCGTTGACGATCGCTAGCCGCCAATCGAGGCTCCGAACACGTGTCTGTGTGGATTGTTGAACGCGCGTGTGTGTGTGTGTGTGTGTTGGCAGGTGCTGAGGTGCAGCAAGATCGCCAGCGTCAAAGTGTCGGAGATCACGGAGCTCATCCACAAGGCCCTGGAGAACGATAAGAAAGCCAGGTGGGGCGTGAGAAGGAAATCTTTTACCACAGTTGTTCTTGTTCTCTACGAAAGGTCGAGGTGCACTCTGGCTCAGAAGCACTTCTTGTTATATTTTTTGTAATTCTCGTTACATCCCGACAGCAATCGGTAAATAAAGTGCTCCGACACTAAAATGAAATACATCTGTGATCTCTGGAAGTTGCAGGACTGTAATAAGTGCATCCAATCATTTGGAGTTGTTAGCTTGATTGAATGATTGGATGGCCTACCTGCCTGTCAACCTCCCTACCTGCTTAGCGAGTGTCACTTGTTTTCCCCTGGTTTCGAGGAGTGACTTTGGACAGAGGCCTGAAGGGAGGGGATTTTGTCAGTTGCATTTTTCTGAAAAAAAAAAAAGGGAAAAAAATCGTAAATCTAACAGGAAATCACAAACTGCGTACTGCACCTTTAACTGATTGTTTGGGTCAGGCACCTGCTGTCTCTATTATACTAGATGTTACGCATCTCCTTGGCCATGACATTTTCCTGGTTTCGAATGTCAATTCGTTCCAGGAAGGACGGGGGCAGGTGTGGCTTCGCGGAGTCGATGCCCCGCGAGCGAATCACGGCGCTGAAAAAGGACGAGACGCCGGTGGAAATGACGAACGTCACCGAGAAAGCCAACGAGATCATCCAGAGGGCAGAGCCCCCGCCCCAAACGTATCCTGACCAAAAAAACAACAACAACAAAGTCCTATCAGAGTGATGGCTTCTGTCTGGCCGTCAGAGTACAGAGCTGCGTCACCGTAATCTCTGATCCAACTCTAGAGATGGAGAGATACAGACATCTGAGACGTCTCTCTCTCAGATCATCTCTTCTCTCTCTCTCCACCTCAGCTCCGAGCCTCTTTATCCATGTCAGATCTAGTTCGATCCGTTTCTATGCTCTCCATCTCTGCTGCCCGAGACTGTGCTCCTTGACCCGCTCCTCTGCCAGGGTGCCCTCTCCAGTGCTGCCCGTCCCGGGCACAGGCCAGGTGGGCGAGGGGCTGCTCAACACCTGGGGGCTGGAGGAAGACGAGGAGGAGGAAGACGTGGAGGAGGAGGAAGAAGTGATGATGGTGGAGGAGAAGAGAGGTAAATTAGACGCTAGCCAGGTGTCGTTGGTGTGATGGATGGATGTGTGCTTGTAAAAGGTGTAGTTATTCAGCTGGTGTTGTTCCGTTTCCTGGTCTGAATCACATTCTGACTAGCCGTCGGTCTAAGCATGGGGTTCCGATGCAGCTGGCCGCCGGGGACCGAGGTTTGCGCCCCGGTCTCGCCTGATCCGAACGTGGCCGGAGTGGCATATCGGGCTGTCACTCCCGAGGGTGGTTAGTTTAATTTCGCCGCAAGGGTCCACCGCTCTACGGTGACCCCGTCTGGTGTGGGAGTTACGGTCGCAGAAGTCGGGTAGCTGTCTCTAGCGGTCGCGGGTTCGAGGGAGTCGGGTAGCTGTCTCTAGCGGTCGCGGGTTCGAGGGAGTCGGGTAGCTGTCTCTAGCGGTCGCGGGTTCGAGGGAGTCGGGTAGCTGTCTCTAGTAGTCGCGGGTTCGAGGGAGTCGGGTAGCTGTCTCTCTCTTCCTGATCACGGGGTCGTGCGACGGATCATCCACAGCAGTGACAGGGGACGACTGGACAATAGGTCAGGTGTGATTTGCTGCCAAACTGGGTGAAAATGGGATCAAATCAGAAATATGTATATTTTATCATTCTGATTGCCCAGTTTTCTGTGTCTGTTTCTTTCAAGGGGATGTGGTGCTCATATCGGACAGCGAGGAGGAGGAAGTGGTCATACTGAACCAGGAAACACCAGAGCCGGCACCCAAGTACGTACCTCTCTATCGCGCAGCCTTGGGTCTTTGAGCACCTGTCCGCAGTACCTGACAACTCAGGTGTGCAAAAGACTCGGTTGTTCAATTCTAGATAGTCGCCATTCAAGTAGAAGAGGCAAGAAATAAGTAGACGATGACGACAGCAAATATGGGTCTCTTTCCGCGTGTTGATGGGTTTATAGGTCCGTGGTGGAAGTGGAGTTGAAGTCATGAACTGGGACTTGAAAAATATTCTCTCTTTGTCTCTCAGGACCGGATTGGCCAAGAAAATGAAAACGAAGTCTACGTAGTGAGACGCCAATTCATAACCCCCTCCTTACTCTCAAATAGATTTTATAGCTTTGTGAAACTTGTGCTGCTGTATATGATCCACTCTGCCTTTTCAATAAAGATACATTTCCATATGCCATCTTTTATTTGGATAGTTCCATTCATTTAAGATGTTCAAACATAAGCTTTACTCATAAAGATGTCATCCTGGACAAAGGCTTAGAAGCATCTAGGGAGCATTGGGACAGAGGCAGCCTCTGCTAACTTCCATAAGCACACAAGCCTTTTCTTCCTGTAGTTCACCTCCACGACCACAAGGTGTCGGTCTTCCCTCAGTGCAGGCTGTGTGCCATGTCTAGGCACAGTCAGCAAACTACAAGTTGGTTGGCAATGAACTGAAAGAAAAAAAACAAAACTATTTAATACTAATAAAAAATGAGCCAGTCGGACAGAAATCAATTTTCACAAAATGTATTTTGTTACAAAGGCAAGATATTCAAGGAAAATAAGTTTGAAGACACTTTTTGCAGCTCGGTGAAGACCATGAGATTGCACAATAATGAACACTTGTGGTAAAGCTACAATCATGACTGACACACAAATACAAATGTTATAGTGCAACTGAAACCACATGAGACCAAACAACAAATTCAAGGCAGTTTTTGCTCTTCGACGTACAGATTCAGATTCCTTCACTGTTGCATCCCTTCTACAGGTACGAGGGAGTACAAATCTTAGGTTTTGGCTCCTCACCCTCAGCCTCGTGAGACCATCCTGATCTCGCGAGCTCACATTCTGTCTCTCCACAAACAAACCATCTGGCGCGTCAGGTTACCTCAACCTGGCAGCAACAACAGAATAACACCACAAGATGATTGCAATGTAGCATGTGTGTGGAGAGGCTTGAAGAAGAGTTTTTTGCTTTTATGGAAAGAACAGACATGTATAGATTAAGGAATATTAATTAATGGCACAAGTATAAGTTTATAAATATGTTTGGTTTCATTTATGTAACATTTTCCAGACCAAGTGAACACACAACATGCAGAAAATAGCCACTTCACACATGATACAGGCTAGGAAAGCTAATCAGCCACAAATCACATGACATGACTAGTGTTTCTATAGAAGGACTGCATTATAAATAATTAAATATAATTAATATCAATTTAAAAAGCTCTTGTCATCTCTTGAAATACATTTTTCCAGTCACAATAAATAAAACACGTTGGAGCACATTGCCACTTGGAAAGAACAAGGTAATTAATGTTTCGTTTAATTTTGGAGTTCTATCGTTTTCATTTCGTAGTCACCCATTGCATTCCCAGGTGTGTTTGATGAAAAGAACATACATACACAGCATCTTACCATACTGTGTGTGTGTGTGTGTGTGTGTGTCTACCTGCCAGGCTGGCTTTGTTTGACACATTCAGAAGAGTCAACATCATGTTCGTCCAGCTCATACCTGCAAATCCAGACACCTGTCACTGTGATAATCAACATGGCTGGCTCGGTGCCAGAATGGGCTCGGCTGCTCCGGGCCGCGCAGCCAACCAGCGCGGCGGGGAGGCGGACCAGGTACTTTTCCTCTATACCAAACAGACGGGGTGTTTCAGAGGCCTTGGGAGGGGAGCAGAGCTTACATAACCCTGGTTGGTTGCAATCGCTGTGCTAAGCCAGATGGTGTGTGTGTGTGTGTGTGGGTGTGTGTGCGCGTGTGTATGTGTTGGAAGGCAACGTGAGAGGGTTTGATATGTGGTTAGTAGGGGTGAGGTGTACACAGCTAACGGGCGCGTGCGCTACAAATGGTAGGGTGGGTGGGAGTGGGGTGGGGGGGGTGATCTTGGAGAACAGTAGGTGGGGCAGGATTGTAACACTAGCCGCGTGGCTTTGGCTCTGATACGGCAGCCGGAGAGGAAACGGCAGCAGCGGCTTTCAGGCGCCGAAACCTCGTCAACAGTGAATGCATTGTGGAGACCGCCTCGTGCAACAGTTCCCCCCCGGGGACAAATAAGAGTATGGGACTTACAGTATTTACCTGTCCATCTATACAGTCACTTCTGTCAACATGATACGTAGGACACGCTGTTCGGAGTGCCGTGACTTCAGATAACCCCGCACACACACTCGCGCGCGCACACACACGCACAAGACTCTGTCATTCTTTCCAGGCCCGATGCGGCTCTATTGTCCTGTGTGTAACGCGCGGCCGTGCCGGTTCGCGTACACGTGCGCAGACAAAGCCCCGTGTCATCTTACACGAGCGCATCGCTAAAACTCGCAGCCCCTCCGTTAGAGGGGCCCCCGTTCCTCCCAGCTGAGGAGGGGTCAACCTATGGCTCGGCCCGAATAAGAGACTTGAGTGGGGGGGTCGGGGTTCGGACCGGAGGAGGATTGTCGAATGTATAACTGTCCCGCGTCCCCCCCTCCGACCCCACTACTCAGAGAGCGCTTTGGAGCAGGCGGTAACTGCCGTTCAGAGCCCCCCCCCCCCCCCCCCCACGTCCACGCAAACTTCAAAATGGCCGCCGGCACCACCTCCCCGGCGACTTCGCACCACGTTGAACGGATAGAACGGAAGGGACCCCCCCCCCCCTCCCTTCCCCTGGCAGAGGGCGGTAGAAGGCGGCGGCGCTGGGGGCCGTTGCGGAGCAAGAAACTAAGGGGAAGACTTTTGAGACGGTGGCCCAGGATTGCGCAAAAAAATTAACTATTTTTTAAATGGTTCGGAAATATCAGCACAAACGGTACAACACGTTATCCTTTTCACACTAGATACTGTATCGCTCACACACTGTTCACGCCAGCTATCGTTCACGGTCTCGGATCGTTTCCCCGGTAAAGAGGGTTGGAGGGGTGTGGGGGCTGAACCGGGCCGGGGCTCGGCAGTATGTATGGTCCCAACGTGACAGCGGAGCTGGAGGTCTGCTGGAGGGGGCCGCCCCCCTGGCACAGGTTCCTCAGACCGTCCCTCAGCAGCTGCCGCACGGCCTCCGACGTACGCGCCCCGAACAGCTGCCACCCAAACAACACCTGGGGGGAGGGGGAGGGGCAATAGATCAGCCAATCAAGTAATTTCTCTTTTTTATGGGGGCGGGGGAGGGGGGGGTGTTCATCTTTTTCACGGGGATTCGTGTATTTGACGCAAGCCCCCAGGATTCGAAATCTAAAGTGAAGGCCTATTGAACCGCGCCATCTTGGCTAGATTTGTAGTCACTTGGCTATTTCCGGTGACTTTTGACTTGCGCAGTTGAGCTTCTCTGGCCGACGCGCGTCCACGAAAAAGTTCACATTTATCTGAAATGTAGACGCACGTTCCCGGCTCTCTCGGCTCTCCCCGCTTTGATTTAGCAATGAAAACCGGCTTGCATATTAACCTGTTTTTGTCAAATATATCAATTGGAGAAATTATTTTTTGATCCTGGCATCTTAGTTTTAACAGGTTAAATATAATTGAACATGTTTTGTTTGCTAGTAGATGGTATTCATTCCGTTCGCGATAACGTTATTGCAGCCAGGCTAAATTCCTCCAGGGAGCCAGTGACAGGCGAGTTGAAGAGGTTCACTCCCCGCCAGCAGGAGCTTTGGCCGCGGCTACCGCATCTCGAATAACCCGCTGAGTTCCTGGCTGCTATTTCACACTCGCCCTTGATCAATCCCAATACCGATCCATGGTAATAATGAATCAATCGTTCAGATCAGATCGGAAGTGCTGCATGCATGTTACAACATCATTGTTAGCTTTATTAACATAACCATAGCCTACATTTATCTCTCTAACGTTAGGCTATCCATCTTACACCAGTCGGCCATTCGATAGCTGGAAGCGGTCAACGCCAACGTTGACTGAAAACACCCAAACTCAGTGTATCGTTTCATCTTCATGCTACACATCAACTCCTTTACATTGTATGTGAATAAATTCCTGTTATTCTAAAAATATCCCATTTCTGTCCATTCCTGGAAAAGGCTAATAATTGCTGTCAAATGATCACTCCAGTTTATCACCGTATCCCACTACCATTTCAACTATGCACAGGAGATTGTCTTGTGGTCATTTTCATTAAAAATGATTAGCCTGATCAGTTTGTTGTATGTATTAAGCCCTTTTTGAGCGGTATGCTTGTATTAATAGCTTATAGCTTGCCATACTC
Organism: Borostomias antarcticus; assembly: GCF_949987555.1. Lineage (NCBI taxonomy): Eukaryota > Metazoa > Chordata > Actinopteri > Stomiiformes > Stomiidae > Borostomias > Borostomias antarcticus. Next base: position 11,827,544 of record NC_140253.1, read on the forward strand.
ACCAACCTTGGGACCTCAGAAATAGGGAGCATTTCCAAACCAAATTGCGGGGGGGGGGCATTAAAAGCATTACAAATTAGACATTAAAAGCATTAAAACGAAATGTGAAACATTATATATATATATATATATATATATATATATATATGTGTGTGTGTATGGAGCAATTGTTTTTAATGTCCGACTTTTGTCTGTGCTGTTCAGTAAATGTGCATCTGTCCTAATTTATTGTAGCCTATCTATCTACTACACAACCTAGTTCAAATTTATGAATCTCCCGCGGAAGTCAGGAGGGTTGGCAAGTAGGCTATGGTCACTGCTCCCCAGTAAAATTGAATAATTGAGGGGTTACTTACAGTACAAAAAAGTACAGCATTTGTAGAACTCGGATGATACTACATAAATTGCCATGCAAAGCCAGAGACTGTTGCTTGTAGACGACAAGACTGCTGTAACCATTCAAATGTGGAGGCTACACTGCATTGAAGGTGGGTTGGCTTACTTGACACAGAACACAGAAAACGGACACCACAAAAAAGGGCTTAAAGCAGGTCCTAAACAGCAGCAGGTCTGGTTGAGGTGTGAACTGGTCTCCTAAAAATGGCTTGAGCTGTGAGGATAAGAGGAGGCACACTGTTTCTGTTATTACATTTCAATAATAGAATATGACACACAAACCACAAACATACACACATACACATACAGCCCGTCTTGGTTTAAAGCCCACTCACCAACGTCAAGGTGCAAGCCTATCGAGTGGGAACACGAGACCAATCACGAACAGGACAAACTCAGACGGGACAACACAGCATACAAATAATCAAGGAATATGTATGTTGTCATGCTGTTTCACATTTTGTTTTAATGCTTTTAATGTCTAATTTGTAATGCTTTTAATGCCCCCCCCCCCGCAATTTGGTTTGGAAATGATCACGCTGCGGGAGATTCATAAATTTGAACTAGGTTGTGTAGTAGATAGGCTACAATAAATTAGGACAGATGCACATTTACTGAACAGCACAGACAAAAGTCGGACATTAAAAACAATTGCTCCATACACACACACATATATATATATATATATATATATATATATATATATAATGTTTCACATTTCGTTTTAATGCTTTTAATGTCTAATTTGTAATGCTTTTAATGCCCCCCCCCGCAATTTGGTTTGGAAATGCTCCCTATTTCTGAGGTCCCAAGGTTGGTGAGTATGGCAAGCTATAAGCTATTAATACAAGCATACCGCTCAAAAAGGGCTTAATACATACAACAAACTGATCAGGCTAATCATTTTTAATGAAAATGACCACAAGACAATCTCCTGTGCATAGTTGAAATGGTAGTGGGATACGGTGATAAACTGGAGTGATCATTTGACAGCAATTATTAGCCTTTTCCAGGAATGGACAGAAATGGGATATTTTTAGAATAACAGGAATTTATTCACATACAATGTAAAGGAGTTGATGTGTAGCATGAAGATGAAACGATACACTGAGTTTGGGTGTTTTCAGTCAACGTTGGCGTTGACCGCTTCCAGCTATCGAATGGCCGACTGGTGTAAGATGGATAGCCTAACGTTAGAGAGATAAATGTAGGCTATGGTTATGTTAATAAAGCTAACAATGATGTTGTAACATGCATGCAGCACTGCCGATCTGATCTGAACGATTGATTCATTATTACCATGGATCGGTATTGGGATTGATCAAGGGCGAGTGTGAAATAGCAGCCAGGAACTCAGCGGGTTATCCGAGATGCGGTAGCCGCGGCCAATGCTCCTGCTGGCGGGGAGTGAAGCTCTTCAACTCGCCGGTCACTGGCTCCCTGGAGGAATTTAGCCTGGCTGCAATAACGTTATCGCGAACGGAATGAATACCATCTACTAGCAAACGAAACATGTTCAGTTATATTTAACCTGTTAAAACTAAGATGCCTGGATGAAAAAATAATTTCTCCAATTGATATATTTGACAAAAACAGGTTAATATGCAAGCCGGTTTTCATTGCTAAATCAAAGCGGGGAGAGCCGAGAGAGCCGGGAACGTGCGTCTACATTTCAGATAAATGTGAACTTTTTCGTGGACGCGCGTCGGCCAGAGAAGCTCAACTGCGCAAGTCAAAAGTCACCGGAAGGCAAGAAAAGCACAACTGTGCAAGTCAAAAGTCACCGGAAATAGTCAAATGACTACAAATTTGCCAAGATGGCGCGGTTCAATAGGGCTTCATTGTTGATAGCGGCCAGTGAATGGAGTGGCTGTATCCAGTTCTATTAATACATCCATGATTTGACGTCAAGTTCGTTTTCCAACACCTCATGCGGCGCTGTACAAATAATAGGGAGGGAAAGTAATCTCATCGCCCCCTAGCGGTAGTGTTCCTAATGCCGAGAGAATTAATGGGATTTCTCATAGCACATTTTCTGAAAAATGATATCTCGGTCTACACCGAAAAGTCAGTAGAATGCATTAAATAAATATGATATACTTGGAGACAAACTATATTGACTCTGGTGATCATACAGTAGTTAATTTTCAATCACAATCCGAATTATGTATATTTTTGTAACGAGGTGGTAAAGAACTACATACGGCATGCATGACGTCATTAAGTGCGCCTCTGCGAGCTTGCTGACTACCAGCTAACATCTAACACAATACAACCAAATTATAAATCAGTACACCTACGAAAATGCCGATATGCATTGCATGGCTGGCAGAATACTTCAGCAATAACAAGAAGTGCATCCCACATGCTGACAATCATTTTAGATCTGGCCATGTAGAAAAATGGCGCTATTCGCAGGGGGAGCTGTTAGGTGTCGTCAGGGCTAGCATGAAGGACCGGTCATATCATGTTACGGTGAGTTAGCATCATAAGTGAGCCTATTACGGTTAGGGGTTAAGATTAGGGTTACGGACCAGTAAGAATAGCCAGGCGCACCTGCGGATCAGACCAGCTAAAACCAGTCTGACCAGCTAATACCATCCTAACCAGACCAACTTGATCAGATCATGCTGACCAGCCTAAGCTGTTTTTTTCAGCAGGGTGCCTAAAGATAAACTATCACAGAAATCAACTATTTATTATTATACTATTTATCTTTCCAGCTCTTTGGAAAATCTTGGAAATGAGTAGAATTTGCAACTATTCGTCTCATACCGATGGCGGCAATCTGGCGCAAAGCACAGCATTTTTCTCATGAGTGACGTAGACTACATAAGCGCGCCCGGCTTTGTAGTCCATTTATGAAACGAACGGAGCAATTTCAAAAATTAGAAAGAAGGCGAAATACTGTTTGAAAGTCTCACAGTTAGTAGGTTATTACTGTAAAGATACTCACACATTTTTGTTTTGATAACTTCACCGAAATGGCTTCGTAGTAATTATTAGAAAATCCGGTCTATGGGAGTTTACATTGACACTCCTCTCCGATAGGAACAAATCCACTAGGGGCGCATGTTTTCACTTTCCCTCCCTATATGTGTTACCATTCTTCAGAAATCCATGAAGGAGATGGAAGTGGCATTCGGACCTCGGCCTAGCCAAGGCGTAGTTATGCAGTGGGCCTCGCCTTGGGCGCGTAGTTAGTTGCCACTAAGTCACCCTCCGAAACTATTTCATTATTATAGGCAGCCTATTATAGTGAGGTGAGATGGCAGCTACCTTGTGTCTGGGGAAGGTGACCAGGATGTTGATGAAAGCAGTGCAGGAACCACACAGTGCTCGTTCCCGGGGTCCACATTAGGGAGGGGCACCATTCTTCTTCCTGCAGAACCTCCTCCCCTGTTGTCCACTCAGCCTGGGGGGTCACGGTGGCCTCAGTCCCACAAAGGAGGGGTCACTCTGGTCTGTGACCACAGCCTCGCCTGACCTCATCCTGAGAGTCTAGATACCAGCACGGAGCACAACAATGGAGAGCATCAGATACTTGGTAAATAATGTCAGTGACTCTCATGTGAATTTATGACGTCTCTGGCGCTTGTTACTTTTCAACGTAGTAGTTGTTGTTGTTGTTGTTGAACCCCACTGTACCCAATCGAGTAAATAGTTCTCAAAAGGCAACGGAGGGTTAGAGACATGGGTGAGCCTGACATGTTGCAAACTAGGAACAAGTCAGGCACTTTGGGGCCTCACAATGTACTCCACTGTCTCTCACTCACACACACACGCACACACACACACACACAGGAATGGCCTACTGCAGAACAATACAGTGTTACAGTAAATCTGAAAAACATTTGGCTGACTAATAGAGATACAACTTTGTAAATTCATGCATGACGGCATGTGATGAGAGAGAAAGGGAGGGGACTGGAGGTCCTTCGAGGTGATGGGCAGGTCTCGGCCTGGCGTTTTCACATTCGTCAACAAGTCCCTCTCTACGATACAACGCTAAGGCTAAGTAGCCATCTATACTGATCCGATAAAACCCTTTTCCTCTCCGTTCATCCATTAAAACACACCTCGCCATCTTGTCTACGGTATCAGACTAGAGTACGAAGTCCATTATAGCCTTAAGTATTATTATTCGACGGTGTCAATATCAGTATAACATGGGAAGTGATGGTATGTGTCTCCTAGCGGTGATGCCCCGTGCCCTTTGAGCTACTTGGCAGCCCACAGGGGTGACTGGTGTAACTTGACTGTCATCTCGCAGATTGAGTCATAGTGTAGGAACAGAATGCATGTGTTCCATCAGCTAAACCTGTCACTCCGCAGAACATGAACATGTCAGTGTTCCGCTCTGTACCACGGGGTGTGTGTGTGTGTCCCAACTCCTGTTATGTTGTGTGTATGTGTGTGTCTGGGTTTGTGTCATTATATAATTATTGCACTGCTGTAGAATGTGTGTACTGTGTGTGTGTGTGTGTGCGAGAGAGAGTGTGTGTGCGTGCGTGCGTGTGCAGCACCTCACCACGGACCACCATGTGACTGATATAAGTGGCAGCTGCCCTCCCACGGAGGAGGCGGCGGCCGCCAGGCTGCAGCCCGACGACCATGAACGCACCTCGCTCAGAGAGGCGCGGACGTCGGGAGGAGGCCGACGACATCAGACCCACGCAGAGAGAGAAGAAGCGCGGCCCGACGGTCGTCACGCGGGCTCGAACCCCGGGGCACCGCAGATCCGTAAACAGGCGCACAGGCGGTTTAAAGGAGACAGTCTAGGGCACCCACCTCACCTCTGCCTTATCATCTCTCCCCATCTCTGTGCCAAGTTGTGCGCGCGCGCACACACACACACGCACACCTGCCGTTTCACAATCCTTCCCTTCGCAGTCAACAACATAACAGGAGTTGGGATAATGCCACTCCGGGTAAAAATAGCACGGGATCACACCGAGAAATACTAAACAAATACGGGGGCTACAGTAGTACACACTGTACTGTACGCTACACCCGCGTCGCTATACGGGCTAAAAAAAGACAGCCGCGGAGGACTCAAAACAAAATTATTTTGGGCCCAGGCAGAGTCCGTAGTCGCCGGGCAAACACCGTTTCAGCTCGATTTCGGTTTTGAATTCCGAGTGCGCGCGGGGCGTTTTCCACATTTGCACATGCGCGCGCGCACACACACGCGTAGTCAGCTCATGCACGCTGAAATGCATGTAATTTGTCACATGGCTACTCCCTTCTGAGCCATGCACACACATGGACGTGCACATACAGTTGCTAAGCATACATCATGAAACACACAATCAATCAAACTATACGAGCAGCACACGTTTATCACACTTGTTGCCTAGGCATGTCCTCATCAGTCATCACGTCTTATCAGGCATTTATTACCCTCCCCAGATATGTGAGTATGTGTGTGTGTGTGTGTGTGTGAGAGAGAGAGAGAAAGAGAGTGTGTTTAAGGTGGAGGAGGTGATTCCAAACTTTAGAGCAGTGGTAAAAACAAGAGTCCAATTGTTTTGAGGTGTAAGGGTGGGGCTCACGATCAAAGAGATGCGCACACTACAGAACCGAAACGGGCAGCAGTTACACACAAAAATGAAAAGGGTAACATTCTAAATTGCGTAACATTCCAAATAAACATCAGAAAGACTTCAGTCTTTAGATGGGGTTGGGCCTGATGACGCTGATCCATAAGAAGAAGAAAAGGAGACAGGAAAAACTCACAAGCTAGCCTGCATAAACCACCTTCAATTAAGGTTGGCAGGCTAATCGGAATCAATGTTTTAACCGGGCGAGGTGACAATCAGGACTAGTGAACTTGGGTCTTTGCAGACCCAACCTACAGATCTGTAGGCCTCTCTCGCATAGCAGCCCCCCGCTGTCAGGAAAACACAACAAAAACGGTGCACGGTAGGACAGCAAGAAGCCACGACTGTCCAAGAGGAAGTTTGCCAGAACCGTCTAAAGTTAGGCTAGCTAAAGAATGCCTGGAAGAGCCAGAAGCCTATTAGAAAGATGTTCTTTAGATGGGAGTCAAAAATAGAACCGTTTGGTTTAAATGAAAAACAGTATGTTTGGGGAAAACCAAACACTGCATTCTAACATAATAACCTCAATGGCGGACTAGCAATCGACGCTCGGGACTAATCCCGATGGGCAGGTCCTCAAGTGGGGCAGTGTAAGCCGGTGTGGGCCAGTGTAAGCCGGTGTGGGCCAGTGTGGGCCAGTGTAAGCCGGTGTGGGCCAGTGTGGGCCAGTGTAAGCCGGTGTGGGCCAGTGTAAGCCGGTGTGGGCCAGTGTGGGCCAGTGTAAGCCGGTGTGGGCCAGTGTGGGCCAGTGTAAGCCAGTGTGGGCCAGTGTAAGCCGGTGTGGGCCGGTGTGGGCCAATGTAAGCCGGTGTGGGCCAGTGTGGGCCGGCCTGGTTGCTGCGAGTGAGATATTCAGAGGGGATATTCCCGGCGCTAACTGCAGCAATGAGCACTAATATCTCAAGAGTGCACAATTCGTCGAAATGTTGATATGGACCTTGATAGTCCATAACAGGGATTATGATTCTAAATAGCCAGTCCAAAGCTCAAATCAAATACAGGTAGGCCTATTGCTGCTACAACAACAGCCTGGGCCTTTGCATCCGCCCACTCCACCGTGTGTACCGCTAACGAGTTGACATTGCTGTTAGATATCAGGCTACAATTTAATACAGAATTATGAACGCGGTACACTCCGTTGGGTATCAGTCAACTTGGGCGGATTGAAAGTCCGGACTCAGGCTGGGCTACAACAACACAACGAATGGGGCGGGAATAGCCTGCTGTCGCGCTGTTCAACCCCAAATAAAGGAACTAACAGTCGCGACAACAAATAGCAGCATTATTATGCTCAGTGGTGACAGATTATTGACTGATTATTTTAAACATAGGGTTCACCCTTAAAGAGGAATGTTTTGCTTGTTATGTCTTGCCTTTACGTCCCGTCTTGGCTGGAAACAGAAGCGCACTCTTCCGCATTCCTTTCTGTCTCGTCACGATTATTCCATCTCTGATTGGCTACTAGGTAGCAAATTTATCCATACTGAACTTTAGCTGGTTTTGTCGTTGGAAACGTTTCTCTTTTTTGTATCATCATAATGTGAAAATAAAATTGATTAAATCTACCGCTGTTCGTTAGTAGGCCTACTCATCGCACACATAGCATTCTTTTCAGTGAAGAAACTGTCAGATGCCAACCTAATCGCCAATCTGATCAAACATCCCTCAGCTTGGACAATTAGGGGGCGTTCCTTCCAATAATCAAAAGTTGTTGGGTGACATCTTCAAACCTTCCTCATAAATAGACTCAATCAAAAAGCACGCCAGATCTGCTCTCACCTACTAACCAGCCTGTGTGAAGTGATACCTTTTCACTTGTAAGGTAAGTGTCATGGTCGTCTATTTGCCCACCAATCATTTCAACACGTGCAGTGAGATTCTTCTACAGATCATTGTCCATCCACAGAGCCTACTCAACAATGGAGGAGAAACCGGACATCACTCAGATAGAACAGTTTGACAAGACAAGGCTGAAGAAAACTGAGACCCAGGAGAAGAATACTCTGCCAACCAAGGAGGGTGAGTGTAACCTAGCACTGGTGGTTTGGTTTCATAGTGTTCTAGTGATTGTTTATATGGCTGAAAAGTGGGGCACGTGTTTTGTGTAAACAGCACCTTATGGGTTGACACCCTATTGCAATTGTGAAGGCAAATGTTCTGTGGTACTTTTGAGGTGAAGGATGGGTGTAACATATCGTTCTCTCCTACAGTCATTGAGCAGGAGAAACAGGTTTCCTAAGATGGTATCTGAAGAGGGCAACATACCAAGGTCCCATGTCCTCAACATTGAACGGCTCTTGACTGTCAACAAAAGAATACAAATAAAATTCATGTAAACTTCTATAGCAGTGTGGAGTCAAGTATTCGGTCTTTTTTTTGTTAAATGGAGTAGCATAAATTATATTAATGTAAACTTCTATAGCAGTGTGGAGTCAAGTATTCTGTCTTTTTTTTGTTAAATGGAGTCTAGCATAAATTATCTTGGCTGCGTTGTATGATGTAGGCCTACTGGAACTGTGCAGGTTATTCCAGCATAATTGAGGTTCACACCAGATTTGGCTGGTTAAGCTAATGAGTCATGGCTTCAGGTCTAATTGAATCAGGTATGGGTTCTTGGCTGCCATGAGTACTAAACCAAGTTTATATTAACACACTAGATGCCATTTTGAACTGGCATTGTCCCATCACCATATGCAAATATACTAGCTCTTCATAGCCTAATGGGTTTGGTCAAATAATTCACCAACTTTTCAAAGATGAGTCAAGAAGAAAAAGCTTGTCTTATTTCAGTCTTTATTCCAACACCGACAACCCCATGGGGATTTACAAATGATTACAATGTAGGACCTTGCCGAGAGGCAAGGGAACGGCCTCACAAAGACTCGGTGAACTGAAAGTGAGGAAAAGTCAGGCAACATGCATAATAGTACGAAACCAAAATACACATGAAGGATACTGTAAATATGCTGATTATGTAGTATCATTCCTTGTTTACGTAGTTTTATTCTATTCACTATAGGGTCTCTGAAGACATTTTGAAGACGAGATTTCACAAAAATTTCATATTGGATCAGGTTTTGTTTTTCCATGCCCACTTCCCCTGAGAAAATGATGGTCACAGATTTGAAGGAGACAAGCACGTGGCATTGCCAACATAAGCAGGGGTCGAGCCCTGGCCTGATCAGCAAAGCCCAGGTGTCTACCGTTTGACCAAGAGGACGTCCTTGTGCACTGGGGCTACCGACGGGGCATGAGGAGGGCTGCTTCATGCTCAGAAGCAGTCCCCGAACCATCTCCACTACAATATTCACCAGCAAGGGCTGAGGACGGGTTTGAGGTGTGCCACTCGGGACTGACGGCTGGAGCTTTTCCAAGAAAGGTGTTCTGATCCAAGATGTTGCTGATGCCGACGGTAACTTGAGCAGCAAACAGAAACGCGGCCCTTCGCCTCGTCTCCTCCGAAGGGAACAGGCCGCGCTTCGTCGCGTGGCGTCGGTGGGACCGTTTGACGTTCTGTGACGTTACATTCTGCGACACACGTTTCTGTCTGCCACACTGAAAGTTGTGCGTCCCCAACTGAATCGCTGCCCTATGATCCGCATATGACAATAGGTAAACAAGTATTACATTCATCAGCTTGGTAACAGGTTATGTACTTCAAATACTATTTTTTTTTTTTTTAAAACCTTGTCACATACCATCTTTATTTCTTCTAAAACTCTTTGGCTACATAAAGGCATAATGTTGAGCGTTTGGTAAAAACTGTGGAAATACACTTTATATCATCAGGAGAAGGCTGTACAGTACAATAGTATTTGTACAAATCTCCTTTCACACATGTACAGTATAAAAATGTGTTGTTTCCAAAGTCCCGTTTTTTCTAATTGCAGTTTGTTCTGTACAGTTCGTCGAAGGAAATGACAGCCGGTTTCTGTCACCGAGCCCTTTTGGTGGAAGAAGGCAATATCTCAGGTGAACGGCAGAGCACTGAAGGTCAACGTAACCACCCATTAGGGTATTTCAAATAACAAAAACATAACGCGTATACCAAATGAGATTGTTCTGAGGTCTGTAGAATGACTATTACCTTTCTCCAACCGCCACCTACAGTATGAGATTCATTCTGGACACAGAAATCTAAAAGGCTCAGTTCAAAAACTGTTATATAAATAACCCTAAGGCCCCCTAACACTAGGAGCCCCCTTGTAAACTAAAGCTTTGCATATATAATCATAGAAAAGAAAACACTATACTGTACAAAATAATTTACAAACAGTGAAAGGCGTTGTTTGTATAGGCCTTCCCGGAGAGTCTGGCAGAGTAGAGAGAGAGGGTGGAATCGGAGGAGAGGGAAGAGGATAGGAGGAGGAGGAAGGGAGGGCTGGGAGGAGGAGGAGATCTGGCCATTGCTCTGTGCAAAGTTGTGGAGTAGATTCTTTCGATTGGTTAATTTATCACAGAGACAAATGGCAGCTTATAACTGGAGGGCTGGGTGCCCCTCCCCTCTGGGATCATGTTGACATTATCCCACAAAATGACTATCCAGTAGGGGGCGGGGGTCTCTGGGTCTGCTTGGCAAAAAACGGAATTCTTGCTCTTGCGGCTGTTGACAATGAAAGAGACGTCAAAATGAAAGAGGAAATAAAAAATTGTTCAAGAAGTTGGGATGGGGGAGGGTGGGTTTGTTGGGGGGGGGGGTTGTTGTTGTTTATGTCAGTTCAGTCGTGATTTGTTGTCTTTTTTCGTTTCATTATTTCTTGCGCCGTCCTTATTTGTTTTTAAAGCTACTGTTGTTTACGCTTTGGTTTAGTCCTCTGTCCGTGTGTGTGCGTGTGTGCGGGTTAACTGGGTCACAAGAGGAGCTACTACTGTCTATTGCCATGTTTAGTTGAGTTTTTGCATAGAGTTTGCATTGATAGAGAAGTTACTTTACATAGGACTATGTCCCACACAGTCAGTTCCTGAACAGTACAAAACAGTGTACAGTTTTAGCTTTGTTAAAAACCCTGTAGAGTGAGAGCTGTTTCTTGAACTCAGAGAGGGTTTGGAAAGTCTCGATGTCGCTGCCGCCTCTGAGAGAGTAAGAGATTCAGCATGGCAGGAAAAGAACCCCTCCCCCTCCTCCATCTCCCCCCTTTCAAACAAAGTGTCCGAAAAGAAAAACACAACACTCGCTTTGCTGGCTGATGCTGCCTTTTTTTTTTCTTTTTTCTTTCTCCACAGCGTTACTGTGCCTTGAGCGATGGCGGTGTTGGCGGTGGTGACCCTCCTTTGCTTGACTGCGGCCATAAAAAAAACGAGGCGGCCGCCAGCACCCTGACGGCCGCCTGGCCCCACCCCTCCCCCTTTTAAAAGGGGCGGCGGCTTGGCCCCTTTCCCTGGCCCCCCGCGCCCCATCCTCTTCAGCAGCTGGTGTCCAGCAGTTGCCGGGACACGTTGCCATCCTTGGTGTCGGCGGCGTAGGCCTTCTTCTCCTCAGCCTTGGGCTGCAGGGGCTGTGGGGCAGCGGTGCGCGGCTGCTGCCTCCGGCTGACCTTGAACACGTCCCAGCGCTCCGACACCAGGCCCTTGTTGAAGACGATGGACGCCAGGTAGGAGACCAGCAGGATGGACGCCAGCGACGTCAGCATGATGGTGGTGCGGAACGGGAAGTACTGCGTCAGGATGCCCTCGGCGTCTAGCCGGCAGCCGGGGTAGCGGATGACGGGCGGCAGGTTGATGAGGGGCTCGCCGCTCAGCAAGCGCATCACCAGGCCCAACGCGTAGCCCACCGTGGCGCCGTAGCCGTTGGAGATCTTGAAGAAGAGCACGCACACCAGCTGCGGGAACATGATGGTGTAGGACATGTCCACGCCCACCAGCCAGAAGACCAGGACGCTGTTGTCCAGGAAGGTGAGCGCCGTGCCGGCCAGGCCCACCACGATGACGGAGATGCGGATCACCCACTGCATCTCCCGGTCCGACGCCTGGGGGGAGGGGGGGGGGGGTGGGGGGGGCGGAGAGAGACATGGAGGACGTGCTTTGAATAGTTTGAAGCGCTTTGTAACAAACATTATCATCATCATAACGGTCAACTATCCGAATCTGGGTCGTCGGGCCTATGATTTCATTGCATTGTCCTTGAAGTCGAAACACAAATCACAATGAGTCTTGGGACACTTTGTCTGTCGGCGCGACCTTCAAAGGGCTCAGCCCTGCGCTGTATCTCCCCGATAACGCTATGAAAACATTCCACCAATCTGGTGACATTCGTACTTCACATGAGTTGAACCAGACAGGGGTTCAGGAAAACACGGCTAGAGAACATTCTGTCATCCTTGAACGCCGCCTGGTCCGTCATATGGAACATTCCGTGGGGGCGAAAAAGAATGGAAACAATTACATAAATCAGCATTCAACAGTGAAGCAGAAGGAAAAAAAAAAAGGGACGCAAAAACAAAACGCAAAGTGAAAACAGGCGACGTTGAAAATCAATAGCTCCTTTGTTTTCTCCAGCCAGCGGTAGCAGCCTGTGAGTGTATGTGTGTGAGTGTGTGTGTGTGTGTGTGTGTGAATACAGTGTAATGTGGTCGTCTAGTAAATATCATGTAACTACCCACACGAGTCAGACTATGCGCGGTGTTAAACCATAAAGGGGCTTCTTGTTTTCGGTTGAAAATTACTGCTGGTGAGGACTGATTTAAGACTGCGTTTCTGAGAATTGAGAAGCCATATTAAAGATAATAGAGATGCCTACTGCGTCTACTTATGATTTTGTTTAGGAAACATTTGGGTTTAATCTACTCTTAACAGGTCAGGGCAGTGGCCTGGAGAGAGAGAGAGAGGCGGGGCATTGAGTCCATGTTTTGGGAACATTGTGACGTGATTGTTCCCCATCCGTTGAAATCGTCCAGGCGGTCCCCGTCCTTCGCATGCGTCATCTTTTTACGAGATGCTCACCACTAATGGATGCTAATCCATTTTCACATGGCTTCGGACACAAAAAAACGATGCGTGGTGTCTCAGTAAAGGTATATTTTACTCAGGGGGCCGTCTACTCTCCAAATTCACAAAGTTCAGATCTTGTGTTGTTTCCTGGCTTGTCTGGTCCTTGTTCTACATCTATGGATTTCCACTGGTCAGTGTAGAGGTGCATTGTGGGTACAGTCTTTTAACTATAAAGACAGGAATCTCTGTATGTGTGTATCAGAGGAGGCTCATCCATTGAGGTAGAGGAGGACAGTCCTCAATTTTTGGAGAGAAGAGAGGGATTAAAATATATGCGTTTATTTATTTATAATTAATATTTATTAGATTTATTAGATTTTAATTATCTCAGTTTTGTTCATATATTAGGTTTTCCCTATGGATAAAAACCCATTATTGAAATTCTAAAGCTCCAACAGTGACATCTATAACATGCAGCTGGAGGACCCATAGATATCTATGGAAGGGAGGAATTCTATCGATGTAATGCAATTTTTTCATGCTAATTTGTGATTGGCCAAAACGCTGAGGGAGGACAGTACTCTGAACAGGATTTAATGATTGACATTTTGTTAGTCCAATCACATTCCAGATTCCAGATTTACCACAGAGAAGGCCGATAGAGTCGGCGTTGATGTCTGTGTTTCTCTTCCCTGTGCCATTGGAGACTTTTTGTGTGTTCGTAGCTCCATAATATAATACATCCTAAAGTATTATGGGACATATTATACATCAAACTGTTCGTCTATTTGTCTTGATTCTAGACATTCAAATATCTAAGCTGAGATAAATACTTTTTGAGCTAGGGCCGTCTGAACACGACAGTTCCACTGGCTGGCTATAGCCGGTAACGTTATCTACGGGGGCTACGAGGTGCACGTCAGGCTACAGCATAGGCAGGCGCGCAGATTGGCTGGAAGCGCAAACTGTCTGCAGCTCGTCCAAAACAAATAATCAATAAAACAATAATTGTAGGCCATAGCAACATAAGAGTGGCAGCTTTGACAACAACCCAAATGAGCTAATCCCATAGCTGTACCATTCCTAGCTAGCCATGAGCGAACTGTTGGATACTGCATTTGCTGTGCAACGTATTCCATTGTCCAGTTGTCAAATCTATTTGCCAACAAACTGTTTGAGAGCCAGCACACCTCAGTGTCCCCTAATCAAAAACATTTTTCATATATCACCTAACCTCTCCAGCACTTCACCAATATCAATTATTTTCTCTCTTTAGAGAAGAGTACAATCCATTAGGCCTACAACAACTATTGCTTACAATATTTTATTGTTGTTTTGTAATATTTTATCATGAATATTATAAATAAATGCTGCATGTAGTTAAAGAAAGTGTTTTCAGTTTTGGGCGGTTCGCCTCTCTTCCTCCTGTCCTGCTCAGTTTTTTGAGTCACCAGCCGCCACTGGTGTGTATGTATGGATGTCTGTCTGTATCGCAGTTATCTCGAGAACCAAGCACTGTGTGAAGCTGACATTCAGCAGACAGTATTGCTCAGGATCCAAGGCAGTGCAGTTTTGAGTTGTAATATTTGCCCTATGGCAAAGTTATAAACTTAATAAATAACAAAATGTGAACTCTATGTTTATTTAATTCCACCATCTTGGATTACACACCCTTCTCCTCTCGCGGGACCTGCTGATATCACTATACTACATTATAGGGCTAGTTGAACGGGCACAGGAAAGTGCAGCCAAAGGACGCTGTGCCGGCCACTACATCACACATCGCCAATAACAGGTTGGAGAGGTTGCTAAAATGACAATGACAGTGGGCCAGAAACAACTGAATCGGAGAAGGCAATTGCTTGACTACTGGAATGAGAACTGATCTTATAACGGGTCTAGTGATTGGGACGTGTCAAAACATAACTTGCTAGCTAACTACAGCAACTACATATTAGCAGCAGCTAATGTTAGCTTACTAGGTAACTACAGCGGAACATGTCAACAGCAGTTAATGTTAGCTGGGTGGAGATAGGGGGTGTCTTCTGGGGCTGCAGCCCTGTATGTTTTCTCAAAAGCCCCAAATCGTGATTTTTAGGTTTTTAAAATATCTTCAACTTGTAATTTCCTGGCCAGATTATATAAATAGTCAATGCAAAGTCGCAAAATAGCCTATCAACAGTTGTGCTGCTACTCTCACACGGATTGTAGCCTATTTACTTTTGTGAATTGTGAGTAAATACAACTGGTCAAATTGGCACAAGTGACTAGCCTAATATGAACTGCTGGCCAGCAAGCTAATGTTAGTGGATCAGACTGTATTTTAGGTGTGACCCTGAGAGGTGAATCTGTTTTTTGTCACACAAATGAGTCAACAGTAGTCTTACAATGCAGTGACATTTTATTACATTTATGCCATAGTGTTCCAGGCAGAACAGCAAGGACCACCCCCCAAAATTTACGGTGTTCTCCCTTCTGCTCTGGGCTTTAGCCCCGGACCTTGTCAACTTGATCCGCCCCTGGTTATTAGGTAGCCTACCTGCAGCAGCAAGGCTACATGCTAGCAGAAGCTAACGCTAGCTTGGTAATAGCTAGCTACGTAAGTAATGTAACCACAGCTTTTAGTCCATGTCTTCTGATGTTAGTAGCTTTCTATGTGTTGTGAGTTCTAAATGGCCCTGTTGGCATTCAAGTTAGCTAACTAGCACAGCTAGCGTTAGCCGATTGGCTAATTGTTGCTAATGTTGTGATCACGTCCCATTCACAACAGTCAAGCAGAACTGTGTGTAAATATAAATAAATAATTTGGGCTGTCAATCAATTAAAATAATGTAATTAATTATGATCTGTAATTAATTAATCTAATTAATCACATGTATCATTTTGTGCTGGGAAAAGCCCCCAAATGAATATATTTCAATTAAAACACATAACATTATTGTGGCATACTCACTCCAGTGGTCATGAAGTGCATGGAGAAACTAGCGATGAAACACAACGACACCATCATAGTGTCCACCAGCTCGCTTACAGAGCCAACAGGTCTGGATGATGCCATCGCACTTACACTTAGAGCTGGAGCACCTGGACAAGAAAAACACCTACGTCAGGATGCTATTCATTGACTACAGTTCTGCCTTCAACACCGTACGCCCCATCAACCTGGTCCCGAAGCTGAGAAGTGTAGGCCTGAGCATCTCTGTATGCAACTGGACTCTGGACTTCCTCACGGACAGACCACATGTGGTAAAAATAGGCAGAAACTGCCTTCCTCCTGGAGGTGTCAGATAATATGGTGTCAAGACCACAACCTGGCCCTGAACACTAACAAGGCATTACAGCCTGGTACGGCAACTCCACCACCCATGACAGGCACGCCATCCAGAGGGTGGTGAAGACAGCGCAGAAGATCATCAGTGTGGAGCTCCCCGCCATCGGATTAATTTCAGTTCTTCCAACACATATCTCAGATGTAATTAGCTTGTTGAGATGTCGCTTATCAAGGACAAGGGCAAGGACAGGACGCTCGGTGGCACACGCCAAAACTATGATTTGGTGATGGCAAACAATCGTGCTACCTATTTCAGCTAGGAGATAAAGGACAGTATGGTGGACCTTATGACTATCCGTAGTTGAATTTGAAGGAGGTAACAGGCTGTACCCCGACAGATTCATAGCGTAAAACCTGACCATAAAACGTTACATGAAGACACCAAGCATAGTGTTTTTTATGTACAAAACAAAATGTACTTGGCAATGGGAAAAATGAACTGTGGTAAGTACCCTCAGGTGGTGGGCTCTGGTACATGTGTGTCAGATGAACGGACAAACTAACTAACTGATGTACAGGGGTCGATCTAAAGTGGACAATGATGATAGGCCTATTTGAATTAAACAGTTCCAACCCTATGGGCATCAAGTGAACTTGGCAACAAGTGTAGGTTAAATACACAAACATCCTTCTAAGTGTTAAATAGGCTACATAATATAGCTTTACACTTGATTATTTGTCAGACTATTCACAATTTTCAAGGAAAATGTTCCCCTGACAATGTCTTCTTAAAGTACTCAAAAAGTACACCATATTCCCACAACACTTAAAAATAAAAGTACACCATATTCCTTCACCATATTCCCACAAAAACTTAAACTTGGTCCAAATAAAGCAATCCCTTGCAGAGCAAACCTGTAACTCTCAAATAAGGATCTTGACGATATGGAGCTATCGTATTTTTAAAAAATCAATCTAGGTAGCTAGCAGTAACGTTAGTGGAAGTGTGTGTGCTAACGCCCACTCTGAGGCGACAGCGTCACCAATTCTTTACTAAAAACGTAAATGTACACAACCAAATAATTTTTGGTAATAACACTGTAGATTAATGTGTAACTGAAAATGTCCTCTAAACAATTCCGGTATTCAAATCCAACGGTGTTATGTTGTTTTTTCACTGGATTGCAAATTTTAACGATAGCCCTGCAATTCCTGGCTCAACAGAATGTGTGGTTTAACGCCCGCAGCTAGCCTACCCCACTCAGAATAACGTTGGTACAGTAATATGGAATTCTCATACAATGACGAGGCATCGCCACGCAATATTTTCAGGGCGACACTTCACAGAATTCATAGTGATGATTTGTGGTTATTTTTATATAACTAAAGCCAGGGGCTCTAGGTTTTTTTTTTCAGTTGAAAAAATTTGAACTTTTTGGGATAAAGCGCCTGGCTATAAAAGGCTGTGAAAGGATGTTTTGATGACGACAACGGTCGGTTTTTGCCAAGACTGCAGAGACGGCAAACATTAGCATTAGTTAAACTAGCTAGCTATCTTAAATTAGCTATAGTTAATACTCCGGTCTGCAAAAACACAACGCTCGGTGCTAACAGGGCTGTAAAACATCGGTAGCCTAGCCAAGCTCTAAGCTCTAGTGAGCTCTACGCACCTGTAAGCTTAGCGCTGTTTAGCTGGACACGTAGCCCTAACGCTGAGGTTGGGATAACGGTTGCACTGTGACGGCCTTTCTCTCACCTGCTTCCTGATGATGTTCTTGTAGATGTTGGAGGAGAACATGGAGGCCGAGGAGAGGAGGGCGGAGTCCATGGATGACATGACGGCGGCGGCGACAGCCCCGATGCCGATGACGGAGATGTAGGCGGGGGTGAGGTACTGCAGGGCGATGGGCAGGATGGAGCCGGCCTGGTGGCGCTCGTAGGGGCTAGGAGAGCCGTAGTCGGTCAGGTTCCAGTCTGGGGAGCCACAAACGATGGTCGTCAGTTTGCGGAGTGGTACATGATCAAATAAGGCATTAACGCATCCGCTGGCCGACGAGGTAATGTGGTTACGCTTCACTAGGTGTAACAGTTTTGTGCACATGGGTGACTGTTACGCCGTCTCACATATCGTTTCACATATCAACTTGGTATTCTGACATTAATTAATGGCATAAACAGTCGCTAGGTGTTACGATGGTTTGTGCATCCTAGGCCTTAAGTGGTCACCTGTGGACGCCGCCACGGCCCCGACCAGGATGGAGGGGATGCCCAGCACCAGGCAGAAGCCGGAGGAGGCGAAGCAGGTGACCTGGGCCTGGGTGTAGGAGGAGGCTGAAAGGATCCTCTGGTAGAACGCCTGGTAGGCCAGACCACCGAGGCCCTGGGGAGACAGAATGGATGGAGGGATGAATGAATGAATTCTTAAGCGCATGAATGGACGGGATGAATGGATGGATGACAGAGTTGACCGGTGAATGGATGAATGCATGCATTGAAAGGATAGCTAGACGGAACAGCTGACTGATACACCGGTCCAGCGCAAATGGAGGATCACTAGGTCATAAAGGCTTCATTGTTTTCCCAGGAAAGAAGCCAGGACAACACACTAAACACATTCATGGGTTGTTGTTGTTGTTGTTTTGCTGCTTTTGTAGTTGAATGGAATTATCCAATCCAGCTGTATTGGGTTATAGAGGCTGTGTGTAGCAGAGTTATGTCATTTGTTTTTTTGCATACATGTGTGAGTGGGTGTGTCCTGTAAACGCCCACAGTGTGTATGCGTTTGTGGCTGCATACAGTTGCGAAAGGGTGTGTGTGTGTGTGTGTGTGTGTGTGTTTGTGTCACTCACCAGCACCAAGAAGTCGTCGATCCACTTGCCAGAATCTTGGGGCTCCAGCTTTCCCACCCAGGGCGCCTGAAAGGTCTCGTTGAAGGCCGTCAACGTGATGTCCACTGAGTAGGGGTTCAACATCATGAACGGGACACACACCCACTGCAGCCATGCAACACACACACACACACACACACACACACACACACACACACACACACACACACACACACACACACAGACAGAGAGAGGACAGAACCAGTCAGCCATTGGTGGAAGCAAAACAAAACAACTCTTTCTTGCTCTCAGAGGAGTTTCAGCACAGAGAGTGTTGGGTTCCCATGAGACTGGGAGGATTCTTTCTGGAGACTGACCAGGCTGACGAAGATGAGGATGAGCTGGATGACGTCGGTGTAGGCCACCGAGTAGAGGCCTCCCAGCAGGGTGTAGATGATGGCCACCAACGAGGAGATGCAGATGGAGTAGCCGTAGGACAGGTCCAGGATCACGCTCATGGTCCCACCTGGAATCACACGCGGCAGAACGCTCAGTTCTCTGCCGGACAGCGGGAAGACCCAGAAACCCTGGAGCCTTGTGGTTACTGTCCCTATCCTGTTGAGAGGTCAACGCATGCATTTATCACTCTCGTTCTCTCTCTCTTTCTCTCTCTCTCTCTTTCTCTCTGGAATTTTAGCTCACTCGTTTTCTCTCGCTCTCTCTCCCTCACACACACACACACACACACACACACACAGACACACACACACACACACACACACACTTTGGAGTGCACTATCTCTCATTCTTACGGTTTTAGACTTATTTGCTTATTTGATATTTACTCTCACTAATTTGCCTCTTTAATTCAGCTCCCTTGATCCGTCCTCCTGAGGGTCAGTCCTCCACTATATCTTGTGAGAAAATGTTAGGAAACTTGCAGTAAAACGCACTTTGAGACACTCACATTACATAATGAACAATAAAAAGGCCTATGGCCATTATTGCTTTGACGAGAATGAATTTTAAACTTAAAGCATGAGTAGTAGGTTGGTTTTCAAAAACTTTTTAAAGCAACCAAGAGCAAATGGATTTATAAGCGACAGGCAAGGAAACAGAGCTGAAAAAATACGAAAATGAAAAACAGTGAAGAACAGTACGACATAGCAGCAGCCTATTGATTGTGAGACTGAAGAATTTCCTTCCTCCCACGAAGATGCATCATCATCATCATCATCATCAACATCATCATCATCATTTGAACTTATCTCTTTAGAAAAGACATAATAAAGAAATAAGATATCGAAATAAAATCGAAAATAAAAAGAAACAAATGAACAAATGAACAAAAACATCTGTGAGTGTTACTCAAACAAGCAAGCAAAGCGTCTCTACCTGACGAGTCTTCCTCAATGCCAGGGTCTCCCCAGCCGCGAGGCAGCCGCACCAAAACAACGCCCTTAAACAGAAAAGTGTCAGATCGGCACCATCGCTGACTACTGTTTCAGCCTGACCGTGACCTTTTGACCCCCACTTGACCCCCCCCCCCCCCCCCCCCCCCGAGGTTGAGGTGTCTCTATTTAAACCCCCTTTGTATTGTAGGTCTATTTTTGTCCTTTTACCCCCGCAGAGTCACACACACACACACACGCTCGCTCGCTCGCTCGCTCGCTCAGACACACACTTTAAAGGGCCCAATCTATTTTCAGTAGCAGCTCAATAAAAACGCCACAAAACACACTCAGTCCTACCCTAACATTTGCCAGTTGCTGGACAGTTGTCCCAGACCTCAAAGGTTTGCTGGTGGACAGTTTGCAGGGGGGCTGTCCAGGAAACATATGGCCACATAGGTCCATCCTATCGATTTAGGTATTTAAAAGGGCCAATAATGATTTTTTCTTTCTTTCTTTCTTTCTTTCTTTCTTTCTTTCTTTCTTTCTTTCTTTCTTTCTTTCTTTCTTTCTTTCTTTCTTTCTTTCTTTCTTTCTTTCTTTCTTTCTTTCTTTCTTTCGTTCTTTCTCTTTTAGTTTTCCATAAATGTGCATTTGCCACCTGTGTATGCACAACATACCTTTTGGGAGGGGTTTGCAAAAACTGCTCTAGGCCTACCAATCCAGTTCTTCCTACCCACCAAATAGTGATATTCTCATGTTTCCATAGTGCACGGTGCATTGATAAGGTAAAGTCCCCCTCTAAACCATGGGGTGAAAACACTGCCACCTCTCAGGCTGGTCTTCTCTCGGGGGGAAGCTAAACTGAGCCGGGCCCCGGTGGCCGTGCCAGCTTGTGCCCCTCTGCGCTAAAAATAGGAGAGAGGAGGGCGAAGGAATGAGAGTTAAGGGACTCCAAGGCTTAATAGGGAGCGAATGGGGATGGAGGGAGAGAGAGAGAGAGAGAGAGGTTGCTAAATTACCCCTCAATCTGTTTTTAGCCCCCTTGTTCCTGCCATGCCTCCAGTCAGTTGACCCATGCACACGCACACGCACCTCCCAGGCCCCAATCACCCATCTCCCAGCTCTCTAAATGTGATCAGCCGTAATTATGTACTATTGATTTCACATGGCGAACCAACATTACGTGGACAGTCGTGTCTTTTGGAGAGACTGGACACAAGCACACATACTTCATGTATACACACACACACGCACAAACACACAAACACACACACCACCCTAGATACGAACATACAGTACAGTACATAATCATGCAAGCACGTAGCTATGTCTTCATACCTCACGCGAACCAGAACAAACACACACACACACACACACACACACACACACACAGTCTCTAAGCGACAGCACTCCTCTGTGTAAACCGTTTTCACCTCCCTCTTGTCAAGTGTGTGTGAGCAGTCAACAGTCACCCTAACCACCGCCCAGACGCGCTAACCAACCATTCAGGCTGTTTAGTGAGGAGATGATCCTGTATAATAATAATAATAATTGTAATAATAATAACAACAATAATAATAATAATAACAATCATAATGATCATAATAATTCATTTTATTTATAAAGCACTTTTCATTGTGAAACAAGTGCTGAAACCACAACTTAGACTGTTTTTAAAAGGTTTTTACAACATACCCAGTAAATGTTCCCTCGATATTGCAATGGGTTCATTTTCAGTTGGGTCACACAGGACCTGCTTTATGAACACAGGCACTATTGAATACTGTTGTTTTTATCTGAGACAATTAGCCTCTTGTAATACAGAGAGAGTAGAGAGAAATGCACTGGGGATACTTAGAAAAAGAGTTTAGAAAACACACTGGAAAAAGAGAACAGTGTTAAAACACATACCAGGGCATTTAAAACACACACACACGCACACACACACACACACACACACACACATGTGCGCGCCCTCACATACACACGCATGCACACACTCACACACACACACACACACACATACAAATATCAATGTGGAGCGCTGTGGTGTGTTATGGCGTTATGTGCTAAAGGGGATTTCTGCATTGTTACAGTTAATCACCCATTGAAATATGAAGGCTGTCTTCTCAAGGTTTGTGTATGGCACCATTCCACTGTTGTTCAGACCAGCTTGGACCTATTAGTCATATCAATGGACGGCCTTCATTGTTCACATAGAGAGCCATCTCTGCACTGCCAACTCTATATTCTCTGATGCCAGCAGGAGCGCTCTCAGTGTGAGTCTCTCAGTGTGGGTTCCTCACACACTATTAGGACTTGAAAAGGACTTGATTAGCGCCTATAAATGTGGGCATGAGTGTGTGTGTAGAATAAACTTGGGGAAAAAGGGCTTGCGTGGCCGTACGTTCATCTCGGCAAATAAACGTTTCGATCTGTGAAATCTTCACAAAGATCATCGAAAAGATCGTAACAGATCGAAACGTTGTTTGCTGAAATAAAGGTACAGAGCGTTATACTTGAGTGGCGAGACCTTTATTCAGATGTTGAACGCCTCAGTTTTGGCTCAGCAACAAACCAAGGGTGTGCGTAAGACCTACTACAAACGTAGAATACATGTGGATGCACATGCACTGTGCAAACAGGGGGCTTGCCTGTCGCTGCTGTTGGGTGAAAACCTTGCATCTCCAAAATGGCCCGTTTTCAGAATATGGAAAAAAAAAAGAAGTTCTATGCTAACTTTTCTATGCAATTTCTATGCTTCCTGAACATAAAAACACATATGATGAGCTGTTTAGAATGTTTAACCGGTCCCCCAGGGCTGGGAGGCGCTCCGAGTTCGTAGAGGGGTAATCCCAGCTTTCAACTGATGTAAAAAAAAACAACAACAACAAAAATCACCAGAATGGAGATGCAAGGTCTCGGCCCGACAGCAGCTGTGTGTGTGCATGTGTGTGTGCGTGCGCGTGTGTGAGCTCAGTACCTAGGCTGACGAGCGTGCGCGCCACCCACAGGACGTCGGCCACCAGGGCAGGAAAGATCAGTGCGCTGCTCAGGACGTCTCCGTATTTCAGCTGGAAGGGGTCCATCATTGTCATGTACTTGTTCTCTCTCATCGGCTTCGCGAAGAAAAAGCCACCTGAGAGTGGGAAGGGAGGGGAAGAGGGCGGGGGGGGTAATAAACCAGTCAGGTCAACATGAAACAAAACAAGTGTTCACCTCAGATAATCCAGAGTGCACACGACACCCTCTCCGTGTTTGTCCCGCTCCGGGCAACAATGGACAGCAAACGGAAGGCTTGGGTTACGTTTTCTGATTGTAACCAAGTTCCCGTTAAAATCCCCCCCACCCCACCCCCACCTTCCGTCGTTCGAACGCCACGGCCAACAAGTAACTTCTCCCTCCAACGCCCCCCCCCTCCCTCCCCCATACTCAACCTCGCCTGCACCTGTCCCTCTGAGTCACAATGCTAGAAGCGCAGACCCTCGTGGTATTTTTAAGCGGATGACACTTTTACGACCCACCCCCGACCACCTCCGCCCCCCGGTAACCGACCGCCGACCCGACACCCCCGCTAAGACCTGCTCGCTGTGGCGATATCAGGCGCTATCACATGATGATACCCGATTGCGCTAACGAGCGCAGCGCCCGGTTCCATGACGTGCCGCCATCATCATCAAAACGGATCGCGCCCCGTGATTTGACACCCGATCCGGCGCTCCATGGCGGCGCCCACCATTGTCACGGCTCCCTCGACGTGGGAGGAGAGGAGACGAGAGCGCCGCCGGGATTTGACCTCGCGTACGGCATTCGCGGGCGCCGTTTTAAACGTGCCGATGCCACCGGCCGACCGCGCCCTAGTGTGCAAGTCAGGGGTTTTTCCCTAGTACTAGTGGGTCAATAGGTCAGTTTCAGTAGCATGGAAATATGGATCAGTGGGACATAGGCAAGCTGTTCTGGGAATATATATTTAGAAATATAGGCGGGTCCTGTGCCTGCGTATGTATATATATATACTGTACATATCATGGGTCTTATATATAGACCACACTGGTTCCAGTTCTTGGTGTCGCGTTTTAGTCTTTCCAGGTTAACGGCGTGGGTCAGCATTATTGCGGTTACGAAACGCGATTACGCAACGTCAGCTATCTGGGACTCTCTCCAGGGCCCCCCTTGGGGCAGGGTTGGGGGGCGGTAGTTCAAAGGTCATCCTACTCACCGAGGAAGAAGGTGAGGACGTAGGGAACCGGCATCAGGCCCCACACCAGGCCCAGCGTCGGGTTGTAAACCGCCTCTGCGATGCCCAAGATGAACCCTCCGCCGACCCACGTCGCTGCACGGAGAGAACACACACACGCACATTAACAAAAAGAAACATGAGCCATTCAAAAGGAAACTGCTATAATTGGACAGGGTCAGTGACTAACCCCAGGGTCTATGACTAACCCATGACTAGCGACAAAGCACATGTTTCTAAAGGACATCTTTGAGGGACATGAAGTAAGATCTGATAACATTGGCTGGTGTCCCCAGAAGACCGTATTGGCTGGTGTCCCCACAAGACCCTATCGGCTCGTGTCCCGACAAAATCCTATTGGTTGGTGTCCTCACAAGACCTTTTTGGCTGGTGTCCCGACAAGACCCTATTGGCTGGTGTCCCGACACGACCAAATTGTCTGGTGTCCCGACAAGACCTTTTTGGCTGGTGTCCCTACAAGACCCTATTGACTGGTGCCCCACCCACAAGAGCCTATTGGCTGGTGCCCCACCCACAAGACCCTATTGGCTGGTGCCCCACCCACAAGACCCTATTGGCTGGTGCCCCACCCACAAGACCCTATTGGCTGGTGGCTCCCCGCCTCACCGGTGAGCGTGAAGATTCCGACCAGCAGGTTGATGTTGCGTCCGGCGAGCAGTGTGATCTCCATCCCGTCGCCCGAGCACTTCTTCTCCTCCTTCCTGGAGCGCATGGAGGCCCAGATGCCCGTCCCCAAGATGAGGATATAGAACAGGGCCATGACCACCAGGCCGGGGATGTTGAGAGACATCTTCCTTCTCCCGGAGGCGTAGTGATAGTATACCTGAGACAGGGAGGGCAGGGGAGGGGGGGGGAGGAGGGACACAGAGAGAAGGAGAGAGAGAGAGAGAGAGAAGGAGAGAGAGAGAGAGAGAGAGAGGGTAAGGACACGGTCAGCGATGTTATGTAAGGGGACAGGGAGAGCACCCTGTGGGCCTTTGTCTAACAGCAGTACAGTAGGCCCATCGGGAGCAGCTGTAGAGACTGGCTTGGTAAACTAAACACAAGCATGCAAGTATATTCCAAGAATATTATTGGATATGTGGCAGAGAGAGTGTTGGGTCAGCTGAACTGTGCAACATAATGTATGTGGGGACAATTTAATCACCCACAGAGTTTATATATATATATATATATTGTTTTGTTTTTTTATTTCATGGACAGTAGCACGTTACTGCAAATTAGAGATACATATAGGAAAGGATGGACAAGGATACATTTGAAACTTTGATAGATACGTTTTTTGGATCATGACAAAGCTAAACAGTGAAACTGAAAAGAGGGGAGGGGCAGGGATAAAGGGGCGGGGTTTGCACAAAAATCAACTGCCATCTAAATGCCATTTTTCAACAACAACAAAAAAGAAAGAAAACAACACAAATGCCAAGGTACATTCACCGCGTGCAAGCGCGCGTATCAAGCGCAAAAACAAAACAATAAACAAATGAGAAAACAACTGTCACGAAAATCAACGACAGGTAGTCAAGTCAATGGTTCAGGTGGCGAGAGGCTGAGCAGGGAGGAGCCAGAGAAGAAAGACACACCTCCTTCCAAGGAACAGAGGGGTGGGGGTTTGGGGGGGGGGGGCAGAGGGGGGGGGAGGCGAGCATGAAGGACAGAACGGAAGAGAGGATGAAAAGGAAGGCGCTGTTTTTCGCTGATGCCCAGGCTCTGCATGGCAGAGGGGTGGATGGGGTGAGGGGGTGAGCAGGGGGGGGACGGGTGGAGGGGGGTCTCACCAGACGCTGGGGTAGCGTTGACAATATGGTGGCGGCTCCGCCCCCTCTTCGGTGGCAACGAGGCACCAAGGCTCCACAAAAACCTCGGGAAGTGAGCAAAGAAACTCGGAGCCATGTTAGTGCGTGCGTGCGTGCGTGTGTGTGTGTGCGTGTGTGTGTGTGTGCGTGCGTTGGTATGGGTGAGGAGGACTGCTGGAGGCGTGTTGTCGTTCAAGGCCTCCAAGAACGAGCATTGGTGGAGGAAAAGGCCCACGCACTCAAAAGTGTAACAAACATGTCAGATCTCTTCCTCCCTGAGGCGCCAGTCACCTTCCAACATCGTCGTCACAAACAAAGTCACCAACCGCTGGAATCTCAACACAGCACCCCAGAAAACAACCAGAGGCCCAAGTATCACACGGAATGACAGTTTCTTCCAAATGAACGGTTTTATTGCACAGGTTTCCCATTTTACAGGCAGAACGGTTCGTACCGTGGCAGAACATACAGTCCAAAACTGTAAC
The DNA here is from genome assembly GCF_949987555.1 of Borostomias antarcticus. Taxonomy (NCBI): domain Eukaryota; kingdom Metazoa; phylum Chordata; class Actinopteri; order Stomiiformes; family Stomiidae; genus Borostomias; species Borostomias antarcticus. Next base: position 11,854,502 of record NC_140253.1, read on the forward strand.
AGAAAAACAAGAGCGAAAATCACTGGGGGGTGGAACAAAAGATGTTCAGAGGGAGTTTCAATGTGAAAAAGAAGAAAGGAATGCAAGTTCAGCTGGGAGGGTGGTGTACTACAGAGAAAGAACAGGACGGACAGTATAGGAGGAGGGGGCGGGGCCTGTGTGTGTGTGTGTGTACATTATGTGAGCGCTTCTGTGTGTGTGGGCATATGGACTCGGAGGGACAGACGAGGGTGGTCTTTAATGGGGGGGGGGGGGGGGGGGGGGGGGGTGAACGGGAGAGATGGAGGTGATGGTTCTGTGTGAGCGGACACACAGGCGCACACACACACACGCACACACACACACAACTATGCGTATGCAAAAACACACACACTTTCTTTTTCATACACACACAACTTGCTCACTTTTTTTCTCTCTCTCTCTCTCTCTCTCTCTCTCTCTCTCACACACACACACACACACACACACACACACACACACACTCTCTCCTGGGGACTTCTCTCTTTCTGCCTGTTTACTCTAGATAAGCCCTTCCTGTTGTTCGCTCTGCTGGTGGTGGGCGCTGTGACCAGGGGCCTTCGCTCTCTCTCTCGCTCTCTCTCTCCCCGCCCACTCCCCCCCCCCCATAGTGCCAGGGGAGCGCCAGCTCACGTCCTGTCATCTAACACTATCTCTGCGAATATCCGCACTCTCTCTCCCCCTCTCCCTCCCTCTATCTCTCCCTCTCTCTCTCTATCTCTCTCCCTCTCTCTCTCTCTCTCTCCCTCCCTCTCTCTCCCTCCCTCCTTCTCTCTCGGGTTCCGTGGTGTCCAGCAGCATCGCCCCCTCTCACTTACACCATCTGCGGTAGGCGTTGTCCGGGGGGGGGGGCGACGGCCGGTCGCCATTCGTTGATTTCCGAATAAGTCTCAGGAGCAGGATGTCAGCCCGACGGGCCGCAGGCTCGCCCCCCCCCCCCTCGCGGACTGTTTGGAAAAGCAACAGAGAGGCGAACGGCAGGGGGAGGTTGGGGGGTCCGGGCCGAGAATAGTGGGATGTTTATGGGGTATTGTAGCCCTGCTGGGGTGACTGGCGGTGGGGCACTGTACTATGCGGGGGTCGTAAAAAAAAAAAGAGAAGGTATGTTCGTTCCGGGGACCGCCAGTGTCCCCACGTCACCCGGAGTCCGCGGAAAAAAAAGATCCGCCCCCGCCCGCGAGCGCGCTGCGCTATCCCTTTAAGAGATCCCTGCGAGTTTTTTCCTCTCCTTCTCTCTCTCTCTCCCCGGACACGCCCCCTCGGTCTGTCGTCTGTGTGCGAGACTCCGCGCCGCATGCCAGGGCCGGGCGGCGGGGGAGGACGGAGTCACTCTAGAAGGATACGCGAGCGCGGTGACCTAGTTTGCGCGGGGGGTTGGGATCGAGGGGGGAAAGGGAGAGACACGAGGGGGGGGGGGGGGGGGAACAATCCCATTCATTATACGATGACTCCCCGTTCCCTCCCTCCCTCTCCTCCTTCTCCTCCTCCTCCTCTCCCTCCTTCCCTCTCTCCCCCTCGCTGTATTTGCTCAGCAAACATCTCGGCCGTGTGGGGAGGACAGAGGGGGGTGAGGGGGGTGTGGTCTGACCGGTTCCAACTCTGCGCTGCCTCACTATGTTCACCAGGGCCAAGTGCTCAAATGTCCTCCAATACCACCGAAGACACACACACACACACAAACATTGTCCTGGCACACAAACACACACACGGGCGCCTATATGATAACACACACACATGCACACACATTGTCTTGATCCGCACACGCGCGCGCATACACACACGTGTGCCAGGCACCGCTGATGATACCCACACAGAAACACACACTCCTGGAGCTCTGGCAGGTACGCGCCCGCGAGGGCCAAGTCTCTCCAGTCAACAAGTGTCAAATAGCCCACAAATTATCTCTCCACATTCATTTTTACAAGCAGAAAGCCCGAGCGCCCCCCCGATACACACACCGCTTCATGCCAGGTCCCGTTAAATGAGTCCTATGTGCATCGATTTAGTAATGACTAACGTCTCGGGTATGCGGCTCACTTCTCAGAACACAAGTGTTTGCCGAGGATGGCGCTCCGTCACCGCGCCTCCGAGGCAGAGACAGAATGTTCTGGTCTCGTTTTCGTTATGACCTCAATCCGATTCATCCCGCTCCGCCGCGGAGGGAGGACGAGCAGCCTGAATGGACGCGTCGTCGTCCGCCGGGCGCCGGGCTGCAGGTGGGGCGGCGGTCGCGAGCGGGTAGCGCACCGCCGGCGTGATTTCAGGTCTATCAGGTTTGTTATCGGCTGAGCGGGGGGAGATAAGGAGGGCGGCGGACACTAACGGGTAAGGCAGGGAGCGGGGAGGGGAAAGTTAGGCTAGCGCGCGCACACACGCGCACGCAAACATACACACACGCGCACGCAAACACACACACGCGGACGCATGCACACACAGGGCTCTTTGCCACCCTCTTAACATGTTGTGTAGGAAGCTGAGGGTCCTCTCAAATGGGGCCCCCTGCCAGAGAGGGTATGTGTGTGTGTGTGTGTGTGTGTGTGTGTGTGGAGTGGGTCCCACCTCTTCAAAAACTAAATCTGCTCCCACCAACTGGTCTCACTCATACAGTAGAACAGGCACACACACACACACACACACAAACACACACACACACTGTACATAGGGGTGACACACCCTGTCACTTATGCTGGCCCGCACGCACACGCACACACACACACACAGTCGAAATGGGGCAGCAACATACACAGTTTCCAAAGGCTAGGGAATTCGTTCCTCTCCAACCATGAGGCCCCTGTGCATACATCAGTCGGCAGGGTTTTAAATGGACCCGGCCGTCTCCTGTCAACACACTGCTTTCAAAGCTACAGTACTGAACCCATCTCTCTCTCTCTCACACACACACACACGCACACACACTGCGGTGTGTTTCGTGATGGGTGAGGAGTTTATAAAGACTAATTGCACAACGTAAACATGCCTTGCTTATTCTCTCAGGTGCAGAGGTGTGGTCTGGGTCCTACCCCAGGGCTACTTTCTAAGAATGTCTCTCAGTAGTTTTCCAGCAGTCAAACACTGCGAGTGTGTGTGTGCATGTGTGTGTGAGTGCGCTCCCACATGCACAAACACGTGCGTCCTGTCTCATATTATCTGGTATCCACAGCGATCCTAATCCCTGATATCGTATTGCAGTCTGAACTTAATCTCTTGTCATAAACGCACACACACACACACAACTTTAAAAAAAAGAAGATATATCATATTGATAGCAACCTAACTAACTATTCTGTTAATGTCTCGGGGTCCAACCCTGTGGTCTAAACCGGTCTCAGGACAAGGTGTCTGTCTGTGTAAGATGACCTCAGTGTTCTAGACGTCTCTGTGTTGCCTTTCACACAGAGAGAGAGAGAGAGAGAGAGAGAGAGAGAGAGAGAGAGAGAGAGAGAGAGGACACATTAGCCTCGGACGTGGAAAAAAACAAGCGCGTCGGCCTACCTCCACTTCCCCCCCTCCTCCTCCCCCTCTCCTGACTCGCACGGCGAATAGAAATCACACCTCCCCTCGGCGAATAGAAGTCACACCTCCGCCTCCTCCATTTATCAAACCGGGCAAGGCGGCCAGACGCCCACTCAGTCACCGACGCTAACATTTGTTTGATTCACTCTTCGGAGGCGACACGTCTATCACTCACTCGTGCAAAAGCATAAACTCAGTAGTGGAGTTAGCAAAAACCTCTGCAAGCTGATACTGGCACCCTAAATACCCCCTCCCCTCCACCCCCCCCCCCAAGCAAAAAAAATAGCTTGAAGTTTAGAAAAGCGGAATTGACAACTTTTTGTGTGTCAGCTCTTAGTCAAAATACGACCTTGACGTTTGTCATCCCCTGATAGAAGACCTAGTTTTCTCTGTAATCGATCATCCGAATTGGAAGGACGCATGCAGAACAATAGCAGTTTTGCACAAGGTTTTACACACCCCATGACACAAGCCTTTTGTAGATCAGCCCAGAAGTCCATACCATAAGGATGACTGTAAGCCATACTGTATGACAGTTGTTATCTTATGCTAGTCAGTCTCTTAGTTATCTCCTGTCCTGCACATGTATTATAGTGTACTGTATGGGGCTAATCTACTAAAGATTTGCGTACAGTATGTGTAAATAAAAAACTGTCACCCACGCACATCAAAATGTCCAGGCCGATCTACAAACTGGGTGTATTGTGGACTGTGTCTCTTAAATGTGCAAGATATGTGCCTTGTCCATTTGTGCATGTTTGCCTTAAAGGTCCCCTATTATGGAAAACTCAGAGCATGTACATACTGTACATAGGGGTCTCTGACGGGCCTACTAACACACAAACTGTGACATAAGACGACCCGGTCAGTTTTTTTGCGGGCTGCCAAATTCAGAAACGGGATTCAAGCCATTCAGATTTCCCTCCTGCTCTGACATCAGAAGGGGACTCGTTAGAATTATACCGCCCCCTCAGTCTGGGAAAAAAAAAAAGTTGAAAATACTTAAATAATGGCCATTCAGAAACGTCCTGCTGTATTTGCATTGTTTGAACTTCTGGAGGCAAGGGCAGATTGGGGATGGGGAGCAGCAGCTGATTTGCGTTAAAGCTACAGACACAGAAACAGCACGCCTAGTACAGGACTGAAACAGTGCGGTATAGAGGCATGCTAGAATGCTTCATCTGAGTGCTATTTTCAGCAAAAAATATTCAAAGTCAATTTTTTGCGAACCCCGGAGACCTATGTTAACGTGATGAAAAGCATACAGTGATAGGGGATCATTGATTTATATGCAACCTTGGACTTTTCTAGGAGAGTGTACAAAATAGTGGGAGGATAACATTCAAATAGTTGAAGTTAGCAAGTCTAATGTGCTTTACCGAGCCTGAAGGTACAGAAAGGACAGGACAGGCAATACCTGCAATGTCCAAAGCAATACATGCAGTTTGTTCAATCAACACACAATTTAGCACACTTTATTTGGGATCTTAGTACAGTAAATCAAACCCTATATGTGTGTGGGGCAGGAGGCACGAGAGAGAGAGAGAGAGAGAGAGAGAGAGAGAGAGGGAGTGAGAAGGAGAGGGAAGGAGAGGTGGGGTAACATTTGCCATTGCATGTTTCAGTATCAGTAGGCCAAAGGAGTGTTGTTTACTGTTTACTGTGGGCTCTAGAGAGAAAGTGAATTAACAACATCGGAGAAACCTTGATCCGATTATAAGAAGAGAGAGAGAGAGAGAGAGAGAGAGAGAGAGAGAGAGGGATAGAGCTGTAATGTAGAGGGAGGGGGAGGGTGGGAGGGGGGGTGGAGATGGGTGGAAGGGAGGGAGGGAGACAGAGGTATGCTGAAAAGATCAACAAGGTCAGTAACGGCTGGGAGCTGAGCTGAGCAGAGCAGGAGAGCACAGAGATGTGGCACCGACCCCGTCGGGGAGTGGAACATCGCAGCGCCTCTCGGCAGCACGTTGCAAAATAAACAGAGACAGATACAAATACATGAAAGCAACGGAGATGAACCATATGTCACCGTATCGGTGGCCGGGGGCGCGAGAGGAACACGGTATCTCTGCTCACGCTGGGTGGAAAATAACAGACAGATCCCGCAGCGGTTTGAAATAGAACACAGGGATGTTGCACATAACAAAGGTAACCAATTAGATCGCATTTGGGGTGGAAAGGGGGGCGGGGGGAGGGGGGGGGGTGACCACCAGTACAAAATAGGCTGGGGGGCTAAATCTAGGAGCGCAATCCCTCCCGGGCTATTCTGAGTTAGGCATGCACTCTCACTTAAGTGTACCCCTGGCAACACCCCTGACAAAACACAGCTCTCGGAAAACACACAACACATACACCGTGGAGGGAGGCCGCGGTGCAGCGCCTGTGCAGCCCCCCCCCCCCCCCCCCCCCCCCCCTGCGCCCGAGCCGTTCTGTGATTGAGACCCGTCCTCGCTCACCCACCAGCCCCCCCCCCCCCCCCCCCACCCCACCACCCCCACGGTTTGACATGTGGAAATCTGTAGCTTTTCTGCCCCTTACACACGCATGCACTCACACGTGCTTCCGTACAGCCTGCCACCAGCACACGAACAGGAAACATGAAGGATTCTAACTTTCAGAGGTAAAAAAAACAACAATATATACATACCTTACGTGACGCTTGTGCAAGTGCGTCCGACCTAGGGATGCTGGAGTGTGGGCCTTATTCTCAGGGGGGGAGAGAGAGGGAAAGAGAGAAAAAGAGAGAGAGAGAGAGAGAGAGAGAGGGAGAGATAGGACCTACGCAGAGAGGTCCAAAGAGAGGGATGAGAGAGGTGCAGAGCACAACCGTGGCGGGTTCCAAAGTTCTCCAGCAGAGACAAAGAAGGAGAGAAGATATACAACTGGACAAAAAAACAAAACAAAACGAATGACCATAAAAACTCTCGTTGAGTCCACCCCAGGTGAAGAAGGCAGAGAGGATTTGTGAAGAGTCTTTCCTGATGAGCTGGGGTCTGGAGTGTGAGATCGGGGTGGACTGAGCACTCTAGAGTGATCCTGTGCCTTCAGCTGCACACTTTTAAAACTCCAAAAGTAGGGGAGTGTCAGATGACACACAGAGCACAAAGCCGCCAACCAACGGCACCATTGGTCCTCCTGTTCCAGCTCGGATTGGTGGCTGCGTCCATTTCCTTGTTTATGCTCAGCCAATTAGCTCTGTCCAGGATACATCTCTAAACTGCTTCTGTCCCCTCCCTCTCTCTCTCTCTCTCTCTCTTGCTCACTTCCCCTCTCTTGCTAACAGCTGTACACACTCCCTCCCTCTCAGCAACCATATCTCCTCACTCTCTTTCCCTCTCTGTCTCTCTCATGGCACACCCATGCCAACAACTATACCAAGTACTCCTTATACAGCAACAAAGCCTGGCTTATTCGACCACCTGAGGCGGCCGAGACAGAGGAGTTGCGAGAGTACAGAAAACTAGTCGGCGCCAACGTCAAAAACAACATCACCAACAACAACCTTGGCCTAGGATACAGCAAGCCCGCGTTCAGGACATGACCCGAGGAGATATATAGGCCAAGGGAATGAAATGCAGCGTGTCCTTATAAGGCTTAGACAAAAGGCATTGTAATTGACGTATGGAGAATCCCAGGCCTGGTGCGGTTATGACAGGTTTATGCCTGTTTAACTCGACGCTGCGAGAGGCTATGTGAGGTAAAGCGAGCTATTCATAGAGGCGTTTGCGGGAGCCAAACACACTGGCTGGTCTCTAAACGTTCGCACATGGGAGGGGAAAAACGCGGCGCTGCCAATGGGTGCGGGGTGGGAATTCAACATATGCGTGGATACCTGGCCGCCTATACGCCGCGCCGGGGGAAGAGGAGGAAAGAGAGGCGTCTCTCTGCTCGGGCGGCGAAGCTTCGGGAGAAAAACCCAACCGACGCGCCAACGGTCGTGAAAAATCGTTGGCGGTCAAGCGAAGGGGGATAGAGACCGAGCGAAACGGTTTCTTTTTTCTTTAAAGCCCCGTGAAAGCAATCAATCCGCCCGACGCCCGTATCGTCAACAACATTAGAAGCACCACCATCACTCCCATCCTCCCTCGACCCATCCAACATCGCCCCCCCCCACCCTCCCCAAAAAAACTTTAACAGCAGCGTGAAAGAAAAGTGTTTTTTTCTTTTTTTCCCCTCCTTCCTTTCTCTGTGTGAGCGTTGAGGCAATTCGGTCCCTTTAAGAGCCCCTTCCTGTGCACAGCGGCTCTGAGGGCTCTGTATGTGTGTGTGTGAGCACATGTGCATACGTGTGTGCTTGTGTGTGTGTATGTGTGTGTGCTTGTGTGCGTGTCTGTGTGGTGTGTGTGTGTGTTTGACAGCACAGGGAGGGGGCGAGGGGGGGGGGGGGGCTCACTCTCCGCACACTGGGGCACTCTTGTTGACTGACTCCCTTCCCTGTTCATGTTTTTCTTCCTTGTTTCACTCTTCCTCTCTCTCTCTCTCTCTCTCTCTCCTTTTCTTCCCACCCGCAGACTCACTCACGTGTCCTCAGTCGGGTGCTCAACACGGCACCCTGTTCCAGCTTCTACAGAGTGTGGTGGAGGTGGGGGGGCACCAGACAGGCGGGGTGGGGGGCTTCACAGCACCTGGGCTCAATTATTACAAGCAGGCCACTCATCCCCCGGCTGCTGACTAGATACAGCAGGTATGCCCTGACCCCTGCCCTTCTCCCCCCCTCCCTCCCACACACACACACACACACACACACACACACACACACACACACACACACACACACACACACACACACACACACATATATAATGTGGCCACACATATATAATGTGGCCACATGAGGCTATGATACTCTATGTATGGAGAGGCAAGAACTTCTCTATTGTCCATTGTGTTTCATCTGACCACGACATGTGATACTGGGGAAGGGATATGTGAGAGAGAGAGAGAGAGAGAGAGAGAGAGGCAGGGAGGGGGAGGGGCGGTATAACTTCACTCCGTCAGAAGATTATGGGCCAAAGAATGCTGTTTACCCTGAAGACTCAAAAGGTGTTCCTCTTAATAAGACCTGGTTCTGTTGACCAACATTCTCAGGGCTCATCGTCTTGTCAGTGAGGAGATTTACTAAAGCAATAACTCATGTAAGAGGAGTGTGGTATTTGCAGTATACTGTGAGGTATATCGGCATCGCGGTCCACCGGCACGACGCGTGATATATTGGCGATAGAGATGTAACTGCTGTGAAAATTAGACATCACGATTATAGTGACCAAAATTATCAGTATTATCGTGGTATTGTTAAAATGTGCTGAAAAAGTTCAAAAACTACTGATACACGCACAATCATTAATTGATAAATGAATAATAATAATAATAATAATAATAATAAACTCTATTTATATAGCACATTTTTAAACAAATGTTACAAAGTGCTTTACAAACCATCACCAAAACACAGGAAAAAACACATATAGTGGCAAATATAAGTAAAACGTAGTTAAAAATATGAAATTCAGCACAGGGAAGGTAGAGGTTTGAATAGAAATGTTAAGATTAGATTAGCATTACAAAACACACAGTGATGGTCAAAAATTGGTATTCGACTACGGAAACCTCATCAATGTTTAACCCTGTTATTATAACTAAGTCTAGAGTGTTACCATGCTGATGAGGGGCATTCACATGTTGGGTAAGTTCATACCCAAGTTCCATACAAATACTGACAACTATTATATAACTATATATATAACTAACTAACTAATGGCAGCAGCATCGGAGAAGTTGGTCCCACTAGCTGGTAGTAGAAGCCCTGTTTGGGGAGTTTTTCAGCTTGTTGACCATAAATGGAGAGGTCAAGGACAATAAAAACAGTTATGTGCAAGCTTTGCAGAGCAGGTCTGGTGAATTCAAATACCACAAGCAACCTCATGAGCCAAATGGCCGTGTCTCTCCGGTGGGAGTGAGAGAAGACGAACGAGCCACTAGCTAAACAACCCAGGATGCCAACATACTTAGCTCCAACTGCCGCCCTCCCTGCAGCAAAGCAAAAGGCCAACTGGCCGAGTTCAACTGCAAGGATCTGTCCTAAGCATGGCTGATGGTGAGAGATTTTCCCAATTTATGTCACGAAATGGAACCATGCTAGTTATTTCTTGGGGAACGGTGCCCAATAGAATAGTGAAACGCTGATACCAGAAGCGCAAACCTAAAAAATATAAGTGATGTTGAAATTGTATAAATCACCTCGACAGGATTTTCTATACACGCCACACAGTTGATCTAAAATACGTTTTGTAAATGAGGCCCCAGATGTAGTAACCTAGTATGACAGTTCACCGATGACCGCTTTTGGAAAGTAATGCGCAGGCCAGTTTTGAGCGAGCGTCAAGCAATGTATTTTTTGTTGTTGTGAATTATAGGCAAATGATATTGGAATATATTCAAACGCTAACTAATTACAAAAGCTAATATTCAAACTCAATTCCCTGGCACTTTTGACCGGCTTACTGCCCAGCCGCTTCCCGGATATGGAGATAGATTTGTGTCATAAATACATAGGAAGACAGAGTGGGATAACAATTAGGGAGCAGTCGAAGGGCAGTTTCAGTCCAGGGTGGGATAGGAAGGCTGAGTGGAATAACAATTAGGGAACAACGGGTGCTGCTGCTCTCTTGACAGGGGCCACACATGTTTATTTGATTCTTTGTTCATTTATGTATTGTATCTTTGTATAATAAATTCTGTTAACCTTGTTGAACTGTTTTGCTTCTTACCCATACTGAAGAGAAATTCTACTACAGACACTTTTAAGACAGTTTATGTACAACCTTATGTGTTGCCTTGGTGTGTCTAAGAACAGCATCACAGAGGAGTGATGTTGTTTAACTGGAGTGATGTTGATTAATATACATATACACATATTATATTTATATATATAATATATATAATGTGTCTGAAACAAAATATATTATTATTATTATTATTATTATACCTCCCTGCTGTGTCTTCCCTGCACTTTTACTGTGGGCTTACGGCATCTTTTTTAATAGTTTTTAAGTGTGTTAAGACTTTTTAAGAGTGTTTAGACTATGTTACGACCATCATTAGAACACCTGTGCACAGTGTGCAGTTAATAGTCTGATCCCTCTTGTCCAGTCACATTATTTGGTCAGATCTACATCTTGGGCCTAAGCACCTTCACCTGTTTCTTAATCCGCCATTAACCTGAAATAGGCGTGAATGCACCCTCTGGTTTTTATAGAAAATAATGTTACTCTCACAATCAATAAAAGTCTCTCCCAATTACAGTAGGCTATCGATCATCTGGTTTAGATTTAAGATATGTTTAGATTGCAAACATAACGTCCTTCACACCAGGTAGCGGCTAGCATAAGTTATTCCGCAGGCCGGCGTACCCCCGATTACTTTCCTAACGACCCCACTTCCAACCTTATATAATTGGCTGTACGCCGGCCAATCAGGTAACGCCCAGTAATCAAGTCATGAATATTACGAGTTATGAATCTAGATGGACAGCAGAGGAATGTTTGTATCAATAATAGAGACGTACATCCTAGCAGAGCAAGCGTGTCCTGCCAGTTCACAAGCAAAGATTCTCACGAATTGAGGGATGTTTGCGGGTGGTTAGTAAAACACGCTTGCGTGGGGATCCATTTACGTGTACGATGAAGGGAATTTCACGAGTGGAACTATGTACGACACATGAATCAAGGGGTGTTTGCGGATGGATTGCAAAACACGGTCACGTACCATACTTCACACGCAGTGGCGGCTGGCGACTCAAAAAACTGAGTAGGACAGGAGTAGGGATGGGTATCGTAAGGATTTTATCGATACCGGTATCTATACCAATACTGCTTATCGGTACAGATACATAACGATACTCTTATCGATACTATACACTACCACTTTGGGAGTCATACACGTCTGTTGGCCTTCATTTACATAGTGGACTGTCACTGTAATATAGTGATCCTGTGTGATACTTGTCCAGCCATTGCTGGTTATCGCTACTTTTGACACATTGGCAAGCTCAGCTATGATGTTTCTCTTTTCAACTGCATGCCAAGCAGGTAGGAGGTAGTCTGATAATGTGCCTCTGGTAACTGGGGTTAAGGGCTGTGGTCATCTCCCTACAGTAACAGTTAACAGTAACAGTTACTAACATCAGAAGACATGCTAAACTGTGGCTACATTACTTATCTAGCTACATCAACCGAAAATATTTTCTTTTCAGCATCTCTCACTCCCAGCCAGAAAATGTCCGCTAATTACGATGCAAATTTTGGATTTTTGCATTACGGTACGGTACAGTACGGTATCTAGTTACACAGTACGGTTTACGGTATTTCACGGGATACGGCATTTCACCTCCCCAACACACATAAAAAAAACATGTATTTTACTTTGAAGGAACTACAGTGCAACACATGATGGAAAATACACACTATTGTAATTAAGCTCAGTTTATTAATAACAAGCTTATATTAAATTACAAAATTAACTGTTGCAAGCAACTTGAAATGTGAAGTTTCAGCAGCGCATTATTGTGTAATACCGTAAACGTAATACCGTAAACACAGGGAATGTCACGGTTCTAATACCGTGGACATTTTATACCGCGGTTCACGGTTTTACAGTATACCCTACTTTGGACACAACTAACTTTTTACATAAGTTGCATTTAGCACCTTCGGTAAATTTGTGGCAAATTAACAATATGTCTTCACCACCACTCGTCACACTCACTGTGATAAATCTGGAATGTGATTGGACCAACAAAATATCAATATTTCAATCCTGTTCAGACAGGGCCGGAGGACAGTCCTCCGATGCGTGTCATTTTCAGTGTTTTGGCCAATCATAAATTAGCAAGAATAAAATGGGATTACATTGATTTAATATAAAAGAACCTGCCCTAAAAGAGGACTGTCCTCCCTTCCATAATGTATGTATTGGGCCTCCAGCTGCACTTTTTGTAGATGTCACTTTAGAATTTCAACAATGGAATTTTATCCATAGGAAAAACCTGATTTATGAACAAATCTGAGATAATATTAAATATTATTTTTTAATAAATATATATATCATCATCATCATCATCATCATCATCATCTTCATCCGCTTATCCAGGGTCGGGTCGCGGAGGCAGCAGCTCCAGCAGGGGGCCCCAGACATCCCTTTCCCTAGCAGCATCAACCAGCTCTGCCTGGGGAATCTTTAGCCGCTCACAGGCCAGTGCGGAGATGTAGTCCCGCCACCTAGTCCTGGGTCTACCCCGCGGCCTCCTCCCAGCCGGACACGCCTGGAACACCTCCCTAGGGAGGCGCCCAGGAGGCATCCTCACTAGATGCCCGAACCACCTCAACTGGCTCCTTTCGACGCAAAGGAGCAGCGGCTCTACTCCGAGTCTCTCCCGGATGACTGAACTTCTCACCCGATCTCTCAGGGAGACCCCAGCCACCCTCCGGAGAAAACTCATTTCGGCCGCTTGTATCCGTGATCTCGTTCTTTCGGTCATGACCCATCCTTCATGACCATAGGTGAGGGTGGGGATGAAGATAGACCGGTAGATCGTGAGCTTTGCCTTTTGGCTCAGCTCTCTTTTCGTCACAACAGTGCGGTAAAGCGACTGCAGAACCGCACCAGCTGCTCCGATTCTCCCCAGATACTTGAACTCCTTCACTTGGGGTAAGGACTCATTTCCTACTCGGAGCGGACAGGCCACCGGTTTCCTGCTGAGAACCATGGCTTCAGATTTAGAAGTGCTTATTCTCATCCCAGCCGCTTCACACTCAGTTGCGAACCTATCCAGAGAGTGCTGGAGGTTGCAGGCAGCTGATGCCATCAGGACCACATCATCTGCAAAAAGCAGTGACGTGATCCCCAGCTCACCGAACTGCAAACCCACCTCCCCCCGGCTACGCCTCGATATCCTGTCCATGAAAATCACAAACAGGATTGGTGACAAAGCGCAGCCCTGGCGGAGGCCAACACCCACCGGAAAGGAAGACGACTTACTGCCGAGGACCCGGACACAGCTCTTGCTCTGGGTGTACAGGGATTGGATGGCCCTAAGTAGGGACCCCCTCGCCCCATACTCCCGCATAACCCTCCACAAGACCTCTCGAGGGACCCGGTCGTAAGCCTTCTCCAAGTCCACAAAACACATGTAGACAGGTTGGGCAAACTCCCAAGCCCCCTCCAAGATCCTTGCGAGAGTGAAGAGCTGGTCGGTAGTTCCACGACCAGGACGAAATCCGCATTGTTCCTCTTCGATCTGAGGTTCGACTATCGGCCGGACCCTCCTTTCCAGCACCTTGGAGTAAACTTTCCCTGGGAGGCTGAGTAATGTGATGCCTCTATAATTCGCACACACCCTCTGGTCCCCTTTTTTGAATATTGGGACCACCACCCCAGTCTGCCACTCCTTCGGCACTGACCCAGACTTCCACGCAATGTTACAGAGGCGTGTCAACCAAGACAGCCCCTCTACACCCAGCGCCTTCAGCATTTCTGGACGGATCTCATCAGTACCTGGGGCTCTGCCACTGTGGAGTTGTTTGACTACCTCAGTGACCTCCTCCAAGGACATTGACGACCCCCCATCATCTTCCGGCTCTGCCTCGATCGTAGAGGGTGGATTAGTCGGGTTCAGGAGTTCCTCAAAGTGCTCCTTCCAACGCTCAACAACCTCCTCAGTTGAGGTCAGCAGTGTCCCCTCCTTGCTGTATACAGCTTGGATGGTCCCCCGCTTTCCCTTCCTGAGGTGTCTGATGGTCTTCCAGAAACACTTTGGTGCCGACCGAAAGTCCTTCTCCATGGTTTCTCCGAACTCCTCCCACACCCGCTGCTTTGCCTTGGTCACGGCCGAAGCCGCAGCCCTCCGGGCCAGTCGATACCCTGCAACTGTTTCTGGGGTCTCCCGGGCTAACATAACCCGGAAGGCCTCCTTCTTCAGTCGGACGGCTTCCCTCACCACCGCTGTCCACCACGGTGTCCGAGGGTTACCGCCCCTTGAGGTACCTATGGCCCTCAGGCCACAGCTCCCAGCCGCAGCTTCAGCAATGGAGGCTTTGAACACCGACCACTCATGCTCGATGTCCCCAACCTCCACAGGGATGCCTGAGAAGCTCCGCCGGAGGTGGCAATTGAAATCTCTCCGGACAGGCTCTTCCTCCAGACGTTCCCAGTTCACCCTCACTACACGCTTGGGTTTTCCAGGTCTGTCCAGAAGTTTCCCCCGCCATCGAAACCAGCTCACCACCAGATGGTGATCAGTGGACAGCTCTGCCCCTCTCTTTACCCGAGTGTCCAAAACGCATGGCCTCAGATCACTCGGGTTCAGATCGTGGTGGCCATGCCTCCCAATCACGCCCCTCCAAGTTTCTCCATCATTGCCTACGTGTGTGCATTGAAGTCCCCCAGTAGGACACTGGAGTCCCCTGCAGGAGCCCCCAAAAGGACTCCACTCAGGGTCTGCAGGAAGGCTGAGTACTCTGAACTGCTGTTCGGTGCATAAGCACAAACCACAGTCAGAGTCCCCCCCCCCCACAGTCCTAAGGCGCAGGGAGGCGACCCTCTCGTCCACTGGGGTGAACTCCAGCACAGAGGCGCTCAGCTGGGGGCTAGCTAGTATAGCCACACCTGCCTTACGCCTCATACCGTGAGCAACTCCGGAGAAGAACAGGGTCCAACCCCTATCCAGGAGTTTGGTTCCGGCGCCGGTGCTGTGCGTGGAGGTTAGCCCCACCAGGTGTAATTGGTATCGCTCCACCTCCCTCACAAGCTCCGGCTCCTTCCCCCCCAGCGAGGTCACGTTCCATGTTCCCAGAGCCAGCCTTTGCCGCCCGGGTCCGGTCCGTCGGTGCCCCCCGCCTTCACCGCCACCTAGTTGGCAGCGCACCCGACCCCGACAATTCCTCCCGCGGGTGGTGGGTCCACGGGACGATGGAGGAGGAGATGGTGCTTCCACATTGCTTATTCGGGCTGGGCCCGGCCGGGCTCCGTGGAAAGCCCGGCCACCAGGCGCTCGCATGCGGGCCCTCCGTCTGGGCCTGGCTCCAGACGAGGGCCCCGGGCTTCCTCCGGGCCGGGTCTCTCTTCCTTTTTGGTGTTCTGTCATCAGGGCTTTTTCCTGTAACCCCAGGTAGGGGGGCTAGGGGGTACTACCACTTGCCCAAGGTGGACCCCCAGACTAGTGGAGGGAAGGAGGCGTCTTACTTCTCCATTCTAGTTTTGCAACTAGCCACTGCCGCTTAATATATAAATATATATATATTAATATTTAAATTTGAATCCCTCTTTTCTCTCCAAAACTGAGGAGGACAATCCTCCTGTACCTCAATGGACGAGCCTCCTCTGTTCACACGTTTGCGGATTGCAAAACACGTTTGCGAATTATACTTTCGTACATGTGTATTTATGATACACATCTATCTCCATACCCGGACCCCTGATCCACACTGCCACCCGACCACTGCGCCAGACTCCCACACATCTGACCACTCCCTCCTATGGACGGCACTTTGCACCAGTTAGTCTAACTTATCATATGTTTTTTAATGGTTTCCAGTCAGTGACACAGAGTATTCAGAGTATTCTGCATGAGTTGACCCAAACCTTGACACACACACACACACACACACACACAGTGGGATTAATGGGCTTGGTCCTCCTTGAAGACGGTTGAGAAAGAACTAAATGATCCACTTCATGAAAGGCTCCGGCGAGATCGTTGCACAATCCAGTTTGGGATTATTCCGTGCCAAAAGACGCATAGAGAGTGCGAGAGGGCTGGCTTCCAATGAAAGGAGTGGAGGAGCTGATATGTGTGCAACATGTTCAGTCTGCTTGTGTGCTACATCCTGTGTGTGCACTCTAATTATTCGTGTGTGTGTGTGTGTGTGTGTATGTGTGTGTGTGTGCGTGTGCATGTGCTTGCCCGCCCAAGCCCTGGGTAGGTTTAGCATGTACTGTTCTTTTCGTTCATGCGTGCAGTAGGCTCTCTTTAACCAGGCTGTGTCTTCTGCCTCCCATGTGACTGAATACTTGCGCTGATAACCATCTCCTGCATACCCGTCTATAGGAGGAGCACAGGTTCACCTTCCATACCCCCACAGACCTCCCCTAATTACTTCATGGACCCCCTCTTATTCCTGCTGGCTCTGAGCTGTTTTCTTGTTCACCGTCGTTCTCTCGCCCTCTTTCTGTCGTCACCCTGTCTGCCTGCCTCTCTTTCTCTCTCTCTCACTCTTTTTTTCCTTCTCTTTCTCCCTGTGTCTCCGTCTCTGTCTCACCCCTCGACCGCGGGGATTCCTTCATTCACCGATCAAGGCCCAGCCGTAGGAAATAGAAAGAGTGCTCTACTGAACGGGAAAATGTCCTCAATACCGATCTGCAGGGAGCAGAGCACTACCCCGTCCCGTCTGTCTGGTCTGTCCTACTTATGTCACCATCCCACGCTTTTTCAGCGGTTTGTAGGAAGAACTTTCTTCCTGACCAGGCCAGGTCCAGCCTGGCTTATGTGCGTTGGCTGGCTTTTTTCTTTGCAGGACTGGTAGGACGGTAATGTCTGATAAATAAAGATGGGTCTTGTCACCTGGACACATCAGTTCCAATGCTTCCAATGCTAATCCAGCACAATGAGAGCGGGATAGCCAGTTAGCTCATGGGCTCACAACAACTAGCAGCAGCTTCCATAACATTAATGGTAGCGGTCAGTGGCTAAAGCAGTTACACTGATGATAACATAAAGTCATCCCCACCGGGAACTCCGATCTCCTGGGCGGGAGTCCAATGCTCTCACCACTACTCTACTTGTGCAGTGGAGATCGGCGGGTTGATTCTGGTGTCCTTCTTGATTTTGGTGTGCTGGGACTACTGCCTCTTGTGGTACCAACAGAGGGGGGGTTGGGGGGCATTGGGAGTAATAACAATGTCGGAGAAGACCCTGTGCAAGACCCCACGGTACGCTACTGCATTAGGAAAAGGACACTTCAAATCCTATAGTAATTCATTTTTGTATGGGATGTGATGCACCAGTTGCTCTACGCCTACATGTGGTTTATTTTCGGTGATTAGACTGACTGTTGATTGGCATTGATGCTTTTTTGTGCGTGGCTGACAAAAAAGAAATGCACGCCAACTTTGTCCGCAGTAACGGATGGAGGGAGGGAGTGATAACCGGACGAACGCTATACTAGGTGCGCTGGCTTACAGCCACGCACAAAAAAGCATCAATGCCAATCAACAGTCAGTCTAATCACCGAAAATAAACCACATGTAGGCGTAGAGCAACTGGTGCATCACATCCCATACAAAAATGAATTACTATCGGATTTGAAGTGTCCTATTCCTAATGCAGTAGCGTACCGTGGGGTCTTGCACAGGGTCTTCTCCGACATTGTTATTACTCCCAATGCCCCCCAACCCCCCCACGCACACCTCGTACACACACGCAGATAGGGAGAGAAACTAAGCACGTAGGGGTCAGTGGCGTCTGGTGGATCCTAGAAGCCAGGACCAACGAAGCACGCACGCGCAGCGTGCAAAATGTTTTGGGAGGTGCGCTTTCAAAGCATGCCCTGATGGGTTTCACAGCACCAGAAGGGCGCTGAGCATTGGCATTTATATGTCCAAATATACAGGAAAACTATAGTAGCTTAGGCTACTGATGTTTTTTTTTTACACATCAACAAAGCCCAATAATTTGAGAGCGAGCGAATAAGAGGGCAATATTTAGGCTGAAACAACCAAGCTTTTAGGGACACACTAAATAAACTACAGAGCCATTTTTGACAACAATGGCCAAGCACCACAAAGAGGAATGACAGGACGATAAAATACACCCCCTTAGGACACAGCACTCAATAGCCTACTCCCCTACTTCACTAATCAGTGTTTAGGCTACTAGGTGTATTAGCCCACCGCTCCAGGTCTTGATTTGATCTTGATTTGATTTGGTCTCGACTGGCCTACAATGTTAAGTGAATAACGCGCTAGTAAGACCGGTGTTAACGGACCGTAACGTATTTTCATGAGGACTGTAGGGGGCGACGGAGCACTACCAAAATGCTAAACACGGATGGAAATGAAGCGATATGGCAGAATAAAGACGCATTTAAGTCAAAAACAGTCTGAAAATCAATTTTCGTGCCTTCTTTCACTGAAAGAAGTTGCAAAAATCAAGTTTTATTTGGATTTGTATGGGTAAGCCAGGCTTACCCTGGCTTATAGGAGAAATCGCCACTGGTAGGGGTACCAATAATTTGCAACACTTGGGACAATTTAATTGTTCCTACCAAAACGTAACAACTATAATTTCACACCAAAACGAAGTCCATCACAAGAGTATGACAACTCGTGCTCAAACACCACAACACCTTTCATCAAACTGAAAATAGCCCTGCCAGTGCTAACCATCTCTGGGCTACTGTATAACATCACATTCATAAGCCATCGTTCTGACACTAAGGGGAAGCTTTTGTCAACGACATGCAACAACAGGTCATTATCTCTCACATAGCAGCAAATTCACACACATTGCCAACATGATCAATCTGAAATGCATAAAGCTGCAAAGCAGGACTCACCATTTCATTAGGTTTTTCTAGCTGTTAGCCATCTCCGACTCCCCGGGCCTTGAGTTAGCTAGCTAACACTAGCTAGCGTGTTAGCTAGCACTAGCTAACGTTAATTAGGCTTCATTTCCTGAACTTAGCTTTAGCTTAGCGTGCAGCCAGGTTATGGGTTACTGTTTACTTCAGATATTACTCTACATTTCAACCAGACATTCCAGTGAAACCAGGTAGTCAAAATAACTTACCTGATATAAAATGGGCACCGCAAACACGTAATGGCTTGTAGCCACAGGCGACTCCAGTTCTGAAAAGGCCGGTTTCCTCTTGAAACGAAAAAAGTTTGCCACTAGAGCGGCAATTTGTACACCCATAGACGCAATAGCCAGACATCTTGATGGTATATAAAATACTAGTCTTTCTCACAATCTTCGCAGTGCTAGGCAGAGCACTATCCACTCGGCCACAGCTGACCTGGGAAATCTGTGGAGTCTTTTTGTTTTGATGTTCTGGGACCACTGCCTCTTGTGGTAGCAACATAGAACTGCAGGTCAACAAAGCCAGGACATACAGACAATCGGATAATTTGCTCTCCATCCTGCGCTGGCTTACAGCCAACGCACAAAAATAAATGTTGCAGGGCACGCGAGATCTCCTATGGTGACGATGGGCAAAACCAAAGCAGGTATCACAATGGCTGTCCATCTGACGGCGGAGTGGAGATAGTGCCTATGAGTACTCACTATTGTTATTGTATAGTAACCGATTCAAAATGCAAATGTCAAAATAATGGCATTTCCAACCCTTTTGATGAAAATATGTGAAACTTGGTATACTTCCATCTTTCCAAACGGAGAACAAATTTGCCATAGAATGCATAGTCTCCGCCTGATGGATTTGGCTGTGGCTTGAAAATTTGGCAAAACCTATGAAAATTAACTACTCATGAATTGTAAGTCCGATTGGTCTGAAATTTCACATGTACATGTATGGTGCATGTCTCCATACAGGGTGTTAGCTAAGAGATTCAATTTAAGATGGCAAAGGAATTGGCATTTTTGTAAAAAAAATAAATAAATATTTTTATTTATATTTATATTTTGACCATATTCTTCATCTCTTACTACGGAATGTTCAGTATTTAGAGTGTGGCAGCTAGTTTTCAGCTAGGGGAAGGATATGAGAAAATGTATATCCCCTGGAGCACAGTTACGTCTCTATCATAAAAGAATGGAGAGAATGTGGCCTTGCTGTGAATCTGCCTAGAACAGGCCTATGGCAACTCTGAAGGAGTTGCAGTCTTCCGTAGCCGAGATGGAGATAGAAACTGTGCATGGGAAAACAGTAGGCCGGACACTTCACAGATCTGGGCTTTATGGGAGAATGATGGGAAGAAAGCCCTTGTTGAAAACCACTTATGAAATCTGGGCTCGAGTTTCCCCGAAGGCATGTGGGAGACTTGAGTCCAAGTGTGGAACAAGATTCTATGATCTGACAAGACTAAAATCTACCTTTTTGGCCTCAACTCTAATTGTTATGTTTGGCGCAAGAACTAATGCCGCACAACAACCTATGATCACCGTCCCACCCATGCAGAATCACAATGTTAGGCATTTGGGAATACACCTACAGTAAAGGTGTGTTTGCCTTGGGATCATACAAAGTTTGCCTGAAAATATGTGGAGCTGTTCATGGAAGTTCAATTTTTACTGCTCTTCATCCCCCATGGGACATAAGGCTTCAAGATTCAAGATTCAAGAGTTTTATTTCAATCCCGTTACAAGGATAATTTTCATTGGTTGGCAGTATGAGATTTTTCAAAACATAAATAACATGCCAAGGAAAAAAAACAAAAAATGACATTATACAAATTGAAAAGGAGATGAAAGATGCAGGGCGTATAATTTTCCATCCCTACACTCCCCTCACTTTCCATCTCATGTTTGTACCATAGATTTAGTTTTCTCCCTTTTATACTTTTCAAACATACAGATTTTATATTTCTTCTTAAATATTTGTAATGATTTACTGTATTTTATCTCCTCGTCCAGTCCATTCCACAGGGTAACTCCACACACAGAAATACAGTGTCCTTTCATTGTTGTTCTCTCAGTCTTCAATGAGCATCTCCATTGCATTTAGTCCTTGGCAGCCTGTTGTACCTCCTGACAGGTTAATCTTTTCCAGCTCCTGTGTCACATTTCTGCACCAGGTGGTTTTGGGCTTTCCAGGTTATTGGAAGTGTCTGGAAGCAAAGCTCAATGTTCTTGGTAGGTGGAGCTGTTCCAAGGAAGTGTCGGGAGGCAAAGCTCCTCACGGTTCTTGGTAGGACGAGCTGTTCATGGAAGTGTCGGGAGGGGAGCTCATCATGATTTTTGCCATCACGGAGGAGGAGCAGGGACTTTTCACAGGGGGTGCAGGAAAATAAAATAAAAATCTATTTTGATTAACTAAATAAAGCATTCCTGACATGCAAAGAGCTGTCACCAACACTCAATTCAAACTCATGAAAATGTTATACTACTTAATGAGGTGTTAAAAAAACCTCAATAAACACCACGAAATTCGGGGGTGATTCATACGGTCTTGGGTAAGAGTTTGGCAATGAGCCATGTCTTTAAATGCGTAACTATTGTCTCCTGTACACCACCTGCCCACGGCTTCACTCTGGAAGACCGTATAGGAAGAGAAGAATTCTCTAATCTTAATCAATCATGAGCTGGGCCAGAGTTATTCGAGAAAGGAACGGAGAGGTGGTGTCTGTTTGTGAATCGCGAATCATTTTATCAGCTCGACGATGCATTACATCCCATCGCGCGTATGTACAGCAGGCCCCAGAGCCATTCCGTGGCGTAACATGGCAGACGTTCAAATCTGTTGATGTTTTGCATTCAGCCTGAACGCAAAGAGACCTACGGCCATTCAAATTCCAAACAAGACAGGACTGGTGACTTAGACATGACCTAAGTGGCTGGTTTTAATGTCAAAGAGGAACATAGGCGAGAATTTAAAGGAAAGTGGAAATTACACTCAATCCGCTTATGAACACTTCCCCCGCTGCCTACCTCACGAAAGCAAACACATACCCGACTCCCCATCGGACCACGCAGTCAGAAAACTATTGTGATCCAGTAGCAGTCGCACATGCCCATGCACCCCTTCACCCACACCTAAGAATATGCAGTGCCTTTAAAGTACCCCTCCAACCTCCAAACACCCGGATACATTACCCCCCCCCCCCACACCCAGCATCCCAAAACAACCCTATAAAGTCACACCTCTCACCCATCTGATATCACGCCAGTCACACCTCTTGGCACTTATTCCCGCTGCGCCACCCCCTCCCCGTGGCCCATGTCAGAACACAATCACCCGGCCAGATAATACCCATAGCCCCAAGGGTTCAGCGGCCGACCCACCACCTCTTTTCTCTATTCGTCTAGGGAGGTGAAGTAGGGCTGCACGATTATGACAAAAGATAATAATTGCGATTATTTGCTTCAAAATGGTAATTGTGATTAATAATTGTGATTAATATTTAATATATAATATTCATATATAATAACCAAAATGCTCCCAAATCACAGACGTTGATCCCTTTCTTGCTACTAACTCACTGACCGCTCATTTTTTCCCTACTCACGGCTGCAGGTACTCTTGTGACAATTGTCTTGATCTACTGCCATCTGTCTTCTCAGTGAAATTGCTACGCAAAGCGCACTCAGCGGGAACGCATGTGATTGGTCAGACAGCATAAGCGCCTGTGATTCGTCCGTGTAGTCCTAGCACACTCAATTCAAAGCAAAATTATTAATCACATTAATTGCGGCCTTTTGCGATTAGTTAATCGCGGAGGTCATAATCGCGATTTCGATTAATTCACGATTAATTGTGCAGCCCTAAGGTGAAGGGAGCGAGACAGGTGAGAGAGAAAGTGTGACAGAGGAGTAAAGATAGACAGATAAACAGATAGATAGACCATCAGTGATAGTCAATTTATTTTTTACATGCATACTAATTACAACTGTTTAGGTTGCCCAAAGCGTGGGTTCCAAGGAGGAGAAAAAATTGAAACATTGAGCAACATTAGACAGACAAGATACCGACATTAAAACTGTACAACAACAAACAGCCGAGGGGATAGGAACAATAGGGACCACAAAAACATAATCAACATAGAGGACATCTCAGTAGTCTAGTAGCCGACAGAAGTGAGACTTAAGCTCTCTTTTGAATGTTCCAAGATCAGGGGCAGATCTAATGTCCATTGGCAGAGTGTTCCATAGCCTTGGCGCTGCCACCGCGAAGGCTCGGTCTCCTCTGCTGACCATGTTTGACCGGGGGATGTTTAAAAGTCTCTGGTCACCTGATCTCAGGGTCTTTGATGTTGAAGTGTATTGTATGACTTCTGTGATGTAATCTGGAGGAAGACCATTGAGTGCTTTATATACAAACAGGAGGGTTTTGAACTGTACTCTCTGTCGCCCCGGGAGCCAATGGAGGCCAGGACTGGACAGACAGACAGACAGACAGACAGACAGACAGACAGACAGACAGACAGACAGACAGACAGACAGACAGACAGACAGACAGACAGACAGACAGACAGACAGACAGACAGACAGACAGACAGACAGACAGACAGATAGATAGATAGATAGATAGATAGATAGATAGATAGATAGATAGATAGATAGATAGATAGATAGATCGATCCTT
Organism: Borostomias antarcticus; assembly: GCF_949987555.1. NCBI lineage: Eukaryota > Metazoa > Chordata > Actinopteri > Stomiiformes > Stomiidae > Borostomias > Borostomias antarcticus. The sequence continues at coordinate 11,878,342 of NC_140253.1, forward strand.
GCTGGGGGAGATTGGGTGAAGGGAGAGCTTTGGGCATGGGTCCCCTGCAGAGGAAAATCAGCCATAAATGTAATCAACTACTACAGTAATACAATTTCCCTCGGGTGGGAAAGGGCCGCGGGGAGAATGAACAGGAGGGGGCTCGTAAAAAAGCTTTCCAGGAAAATATATAATTCCTCAAGGACAATCTGTGCAAACAAAAACTGGGAAGTTGGATAGAATAAAAGAGAGAGAGAGAGAGAGAGAGTCACAACTCTAGAACAATGCCAGGGGCCTACTATGTGGTTCTGAAGGGAAATTAACTCACAACCTCGGCATTGCTAGTGACACAGGTGTCACTATGACGCTCGTCAGCATTGCTTCCACCCTCACTTGCCTCCCCCCCCACCCCCACTCGGTTCGTTCTTGGGTCCTCTGACAAACATGTGTGACCGTGTCCCATGAATACAGTTTTAGCCAGCTGCGCCACCGAAAAGCTACACCAGGCCGATGGCGTAGGGGGGCAGAGTAAGTGACCAATTAAACTCGGCCACACGACCAGCATACTTATTCAACAAAGTGATTCACTGACATGTTTTCTGACTGACATGTACGCAGAACATGTAAGAACACACACTCCCGCAACATTCACGCACACATGCACCACCGCAAGTGACTCAACTTCCCTTTAGTTGGCCCTGAGTCATCTATTTGACTACCTGGTAAAGTTCCACTTCCACTGCGTCCAAAGCCAGTGTCAAAAAAACAGATTTCCAGCCACATTATCATCCTATCCTTAGTGGCCTGCAAACTGTCTTTTGGCCTGCAGAACCTTAGGGACCTGATAGTCCGAATCTAGTATCACTACATTAGTAGTAAGCTAGCAGTAGCAGTAGTAGTAGTAGTAGAAGTAGTAGTAGTAGTAGTAGTAGTAGTAGTAGTAGTAGTAGTAGTAGTACTGTAGTAGTAGTAGTAGTAGTAGTAGTAGTAGTAGTAGTAGTAGTAGTACTGTAGTAGTACTTTATTGATTCCTGGGCGGAAATTGCACTGCTACAGCATCAAAAGACAAAGTAACACAAACTAGAACACAAATTTACAATACAAAATCTAAAGAAATTCCAATGTACAAGAGAGGTGAGCATGAGTTTGCAAGACGTTAATGTACATGTCCTGTCCAGGGAGCCGTAGCACCCTCTGAGCTGACTCAGGTCCATAGTCTCCAGCCAGTCAGCATGCATTGAACAGTCTGATAGCAGCTGGTACGATGGACCCCCTGAAGCGCTCGGTCCAGCTCCGTGGCTGGGTTAGTCTTCTTCTGGAGGTGCTGCCTGACCAGTGTCATGTAGAGGAGGGTGGGAGACATAGGGCTGTCACAGTTGTCATAGTTTGCCAGGTGTTATGATCAAATTCAGGCTATTTAGGCACATAGGAAATAGCTCTACATTTTTAGAATCTGACCTTCCAACTGTCTTCTCTATCTGTCCGTCCGTCTGTCTGTCTCTCTCTATCCCTCTTTCTCTGTTCATCTGTTTCTATCTCTTTGTCTCTGTCCATCTGTCTGTCTCTGTCCACCTCGATCCCTCCCTCCCTCCCTGTCTGTCTGTCTGTCTGTCTGTACCTAGTCGTCAGTCCATGGAAGACAAGGTAACCTGAGTGTGTGTCCGTCAGCCAGCTCGAGGTTTGGTGGAACAGCGGGCAGAGTTACCGCCATGTGTCCACGCCGTGGGCAAGAGAACAACCACTCCGGCTATGTCCTATTCAACCATTTCACATTCACACAGAAGGTCGTCGAAGGCCTCGGGGCGCAGGAGAGCTGGAGCGTTATTGATCGGATTCTTGGGAGGGACGCCCTACCCTCGCCTAACCCTGATCCTCGTCCACAGCGCCTATGGGGCTCAGAGCCCGGCAACACCCCTTCTGATCAGTAATCTGGCTCGGCTACAGGGTCTGACGAGAAAAAATATCTCGTCCGGGTTCTATCTCTTGGAAGGGACAAACTTGGACCCTAGTCCCCTGCAGCAGGACTAAGCCAAAGGAATGGCCATGACGGCCACTGCCAAAATGATATGGGACCTTTTTTTTTTCTACTGTAACTGCGCAGTAGTAGCGCATGAGTAGTAGTTCTCGGAAGCAGCATCTCTGTCAGGACAGGAGTCAACACACAGAGACAGCTGGCTCACAGCAGCACTCTAGGACGGAGACGCAGCTCGCAGTCGAGTGTTTTTCCATGACAGGTCGTGCGGCTTATGTCTGTACGTACGTGTGTGTGTGAGAGAGGGAGAGAGAGAGAGGGAGAGAGAGTTACAGTAGGTGTGGTGAGGGCATGTGTGTTCATGAAATGGCGCAGTCTCAGCAATCAGCTGGGACTGCAACTCAATACAGAAATAGAAGGAGCCGGCCCATCCGGGCTTAATATTTCTGAAACTGGTGCTTTAACATAGACGTGCAATAGATAGAATGGAAATACGTTGGGAGTATATTACTAACAAGATACAACCCATTTACCTCAAAAGTCGAAATGACTATGGAGACCAAACTGGGTAATTGCTATGGCAAACTCAGATGTTCTTTCACAAATGTAAAGGGTACTCTTACTGACATGACATCAACACCATGCGTCTACCTTGACTGCAATGGCACGGGATGTTGCAGAATGTGTTACAAACTCTGTGAGGTTTTGCTCTAAGCCAGGCCTCCTTCCCCTTTTGTTTGGTCTCGCAGTCAGCAATAGGAGACCGTGGTGACGATATAGAGGGAGATTTCGCCCCGGGTACAATTATTATCAGTCTGCTTCCGGTGTTGTGGCATTCTCATGTCTGACAGTTGGTTTCCGTGACGTGCAAAGTGAAATAGAGTGACTGCAATTAAGTGTTAGCATACTACTTTGAGGTACGGAGCACGGATTCATAAGTTGCACTGCGACTTTGTACAAAGGGGCCTATCATATGAGTGAAACTGCACTGTCAGTTCATTAAAAGTACATGTAATGATAGGCTAGCAAATGCTTAAGCTTGAACCAAAAACAACACGGATACAAAATGAATGTCTCAAGCTCTCCTTCCCCAAATCCAGCACTGCTGTCATCTGTGTGGTGCACACAGCCACACATCAAACCACACATGCCCCATTTCAGTTTAACTTGTTCGTGGGAGTGGAAAATTCTTCTCTGCCTGCCCTGGAATGTTTTTGCATCATTTTCAGGAAGCTGGTATGAAATGTGTCTCCTTCTCATTGATATTTGGTCAAAACACTTGTTGCAAATAGGAAGTGAGTGGTTTATTTTGTACTGGGGGCCTTGTAGCAATGTAGTAGCCTTGTAGCAATGTAACCCTATTCTGTAACCCACACCTTTGATCAACATATTAAATAATTCAGCATAGACCTAGGTCATGTAAGGTAGGCTGCAAAGCAAATTATCAACATTGATATGAGGCTGTAGGCTAATATTGACCAGCCATTGTGTTGTGGAACACACCCATATGCATAGCCTTTAAACTGAAACACTTAGGTTTTGGAAATGGGCAAATTTGGTTATCACATGTTTAGCAATGGTGATTTATTAAAGTTTTTTTCTATCAACCTGTTAACACACACTGCATGATATCACACAGCACTTCATTCTAGTAACTAGGACCCAATTCCTCTAAAACAAACAGCCAGTAGATGACGTTGGCATTTAACTACAATAGATGCAGATAGACTAGGCTACATGAGAGAGCCACCACAAATCTATCACACCAGCAAAGCCCAATCACTGTCCGGGTGGAGCCCACTGGGCTGGAGACGGAACGATACAGTTTGGTCCTTCACAACTCTCTGCTTGAGATAATGCAAAACTACACCAATAGCCCCCCCTACAGCAAGTTTGCTAAGAATGATGTAGGTTAATAATAGATGGGCGCCCTGCAGGCCAACAGGTGATGAGTCCAGCAGCAGGAATATGACTTCTGTAGCTCGGTAGCCAATTTAAATGGGTCACCATTTTCGTTGCAACACCATATATAACGTTAAAAAGACATTAGGGGAGAGCAGAAGAATATTTGCTAAGAGTGTACAGTAGTAGGTGTGGAAGAGGTGGGTTAGGTAGACAAAGCGGTGGGGTACCTGAATGTTTCGGCCTCCTGGGGAGAGACGGCCGCCCTCGAGTCAAACCGAAGCTGTTGAGTTCCACGTTCTCCGGAACGAACATGGGATACATTGCAACCACTTTGTGACGTCGGATAGAGTTGTAACTATCAATGCTAACAATGCATTCGGGTTCTGAAACACCAGCGACCACATAACGCCAGCAAGTGTTTTGCTTTTAGGCCTACCTGCCCAAAAATGTCATGATGAAAGGCCTGGCTTCGCGTGATTTTTTTTACCAACCAACTTCTGCCATAACCACGCCCCCGCGAGTTTTCATTGGTTAGGGTTAGGGTTAGGGATAGGGTTAGGGTTAGGATTAGGGTTAGGGTTGTCCAATGAAAACTCGCGGGGGCGTGGTTATGGCAGAAGTTTGTTGGTAAAAAAAAAAGCACGCGGCTTCGCACGACCATTTCGCACCGTGCGTCTGCCAGAGCAAATCACGAGCTCGCAGATTCTGGTCTGGTTCCTAGGCAACCGTGAAGATTGAAACAGCATAGGGGAGACAGGGGGCATTTGTAACAATTTTTGGTTTTGATGTCATTACTCAAAAACCTATTGAACTATTTGGATACGATTTTTATGTAGGTAAGTTGTATCTGTGTTCCACTTGTTAACAGTCAACAAATGTTTTTACAAGCAATTCTAGAGTCACAACCAACACGTCCAGGAGCGATTGTAACAGCATATGGGGACAATTGTAACAACACACATAATACCTTTATATAAATACCAAGGACCACAATAAACTAATTCCTACACTGCCTACACTGTAAAATGTGTCAAAAAGAATTTGGGTAACACTTTACATTAAGTGTGCATTAACTACTATGTAGGCTAACTACTATGTAACTACATAGTAGTATGCATTTATTACATAGTAGTTACTAGTATTACTATGTAAATACTATGTATACCATGTAACTACTATAGTGTAATTACACTACAAGTCTTACTTGCTGACTTATAGTGTAGTTACACTATAGTATTTACATGGTAAATATATTATTTACATCATTACTAGTAACTACTATGTAATAAATGCATTTACTACTATGTAGTTACATAGTAATTAATGCACACTTAATGTGAAGTGTTATCAGAATTTGTATATAAACATTTCAACTGAACACAACACTTTTCTGACTATTTAGAAAAAAAACAATCGATTTTGATGCCACAAATGACATAAGCTAGCTAACAGCGTTACAATTGCCCCCAACTGTACCACCCATGACACAAGCTACCCTGGTAGCTACAGTAGAAACAACGGAGCTAACACAAATATCAAATGTCAACAGACAACAGAATAGTCATCAAAACTAGACAGATTTAAATTCATAGCTATTAAAGGTTAAGACACTATGAGGAAAATACTGTAGTTGAAAATATTTACTTTCATACCTCAAAAATGAATCTTGGCAGAAAAACTTTGCTAAGTATGAGATATCAATTTGTCCTTTGGCAGGCAGAGAGGGATCATCACAGAGCATATGCATAATGAGTTTCATCGTTCTATCTCATTTCTGATTGGTGTAATTTGTGATGTTACAATTGCCCCCAGTCTCCCCTACGTTGTCGATTGATCGTCTGCATGGCTCTGTACAACGTTGAGATCTACTGTAGTCTAGTGTGCTTGCCGAAAGCAAGTAGCCTACACTTTTGTAGTCTTGCATACTGCCTTTTATTTATATTCTGACTACAATATGGGTATGCTTTTAGAAGCTCAAAGAGCACAAAACTGAATGGATGTCTATGGAAACATCTTCAGGAAATTAGTGAAATATTAAAGCCTTGTTCTTTAAATTAGGCTAATTTACCCTCATCTTTAATGTACAGTATAACCTGTACTTGCATGACAGGTTTAGGTTTGCTGAACAAGATAGCAAGCCGATATGAGCCATATATGGGCCAGAAAAAAGCCATAAGTCCTGCATCTGGCCCATATATGGCCCAAATCGGCTTGCTATCTAGGTATGGCTATGATAACTTAAAAGGAAAGAACTAGAAATGGTGCTCAGAGAGCACAGACCTCCGCCCCTGTATGCATTTCGTGTCTCTGTGTGTGCCAAAATTGAATGGGTTCTAAATTGGCCCATGCTACCCCTCTCCACTGAGTTTCATGAAAATCAGTCAGTTTTTGCATAATCCTGGTCTAAAAAATGAATGGCAGTGAATGGCTGGCCATGTTTGGGTGGCTCGTAGACCCCCCTGTAATTTGGATCCATTCCAAAATGTAATGGGTTCTAGGTTCGCCCATGCTACACCCTTCCACCGAGTTTCATGAAAATCGGTCCAATAGTTCTTGCGTAATCCTGCTGAGAGGGGGTCCATGGTGGTGTAGCGGTCTAAGCATCAGTGTAAATTCGACGTGAGGATCCGCCGCTGTACAGCGACCCTGTCTAGTGTCGGAGTCACGGTCACAGGCTTGAGAGAGGTAGCTCTCTCTCTCTTCCAGATAGCTGACCACAGAGTTGTAGGCAGACAATTCACAGCACAAGACTTTGCACAAGCTCCACTACTTCGTGAAACTCTACAGGCATATTTATTTCCTGTCCTATACTATTGGATGGAAGTGATTAATCAGGTGTGATCAGGTGTGCCGCACACCTGATTAATCACTTCCATCCAATAGTATAGGACAGGAAATAAAGATGCCTGTAGAGTTTCAGGAAGTAGTGGAGCTTGTGCAAAGAGCCTATTGGCCGTATTGACTATAAAATTCTACTCAAGGCCATCCATAACCTCACTCCTCCATACCTCTCTGACCTCCTCCACATCAACAATCCCACCCGGACACTCAGTTCCGCCATCAGTCTCATCGTCCCTCCAGCCCGTCTGTCCACCATGGGGGCCAGAGCCTTCAGTCGCTCTGCTCCTCGTCTCTGGAACTCCCTCCCCCCTGACATCAGGAATATTTACTTCATATCCATTTTTAAATCCCACCTGAAAACCCACCTTTTATAGACAGGCCTATTCACTCTGATTGTTGATGTTCTGCTGCAAACTCTTCCAATTCTTAATTTGTATCTCATTTTTTATTTTTTTTATTTTGTATCTTTTGTCTGTTGTATATTTTATTCTTTTTGATCCTGTACAGTGACCTTGAGTGACCTGAAAGGCGCCCTATAAATAAAATGTTTTATTTATTTTTTTAAATGATGATTATTAATAATAGGTCGGTGTGATTGAATATCAAATTGTGTGAAAAATTAGATAAAATCTGAAATAAATTCATTAAATAACAACTGACAGACGTAGGTACGGACATACTGTACACACCCCACTGAACACATTACCTCTCGCCCTGTGCTGTCGCTTATTTTAACACAGTGACCTATACTACAATGGTTTCCTGTTTCCCTAGACAGGGCTGTACAGTGCGACATATATGTCGCAAAGGCTATGCAAAAAAAAGTGTGTGCGATGGATTAATTTGTGTGTTTTTTTCTCTCTCACCGTCCTATCTGGTAGTTGTAGTTATGGGTTAACAATCATTCCCCTACTATCTAGTGCCCCGTACATCCAACAACAATTCCCATAACTCTGTGCGGTTGCCTCATCGGTTGTCTCAATTTCAACTAGCTAGGCTAGCAATTAGACAGCTCGCAAACTCCACTCTCGAAAAAATGAAGAGATATTTCCAGTCAACACAAACCCAAAACGAGCTCGCCAGCAAGAAACAGAAACACCTAACGACATCCTAACTCTGTCAGAGGAGGAAGACGGAAAAGAAAAAGAAAAAACTAAAATGTAAAGGTACAGTATAATGTAGTGTAAAAAAGACTTCCCTTGGCTAATCTTCGACGAAACGAAGGAGCTATTGTTTTGTTCATATTGTCAGGAAACTTCGAAAAAGAGTAGCGACAACAATCCGTCATATATTTTTTATTGAAAGAATAAAAATTGGTTGTCCTCTTCTGAGAGGGCCAGGAGGCCACTATCCAAGCAATGGCCAGCAAACATTCTAGAGCTGTGACATGCTTCACACACACACACACACACACACACACACACACACACACACACACACACACACACACACACACACACACACACACTCCTTCATTTAAGGAGTTAAAATTTTACAATGGTATGTTCGTAAGCAGTTTCTATGCGTTTAATAGTTTTGTCCCTGCACATTTATTTAGTAATATATAAATACACTGACTTACCTGTATTTATGACAGGCAAATAAACATTTTTGCAATTATTGTTAGTCGCTTTGGATAAAAGCGTCTGCTAAATGACTGTAATGTAATGTAATAATGTCTGAAAACAAGGTTTTGATTTTATGTGCATTGTATGCATTAAAATGCTTTTAAAGTTGTCCGCAGACAAGCCCAACTCAACTGGTTATGCTTTACTATGCAATGTTATGGCTGTAGGTGACAACTCCTCAACTTCCGGTCGCTGACAGGAATATCCTAACATGCATGTCTTTGGTGGTGGGTGGAAACCGGAGCGCCCGGCGGAAACGCACACAAGCACGAGGAGAACATGCAAACTCTACACAGAAAGGACCTGGGACAAGTGGGATTCGAACCCACAACCTTCTTTCAACCTTCACCCACCTTGTGAGGCAACCACTAAGCCACTGCTGCCCCAAAGATCCTTTGCCAGTGTGTATAAGTGATGGAAGGCACAACTTATTGTTTTTAGAGGTGGTAACAGACATTTTATAATTGTGCTACAACTTTTTGGCCTGTGCTATGAAACTATCAACCTCTGTAGCACCAGTGCTATGAGCTAAAAGTTAAGTTGTTTTTGAAAGATTTTTCACGGTGTCCAGTCCACCCACATCAATTGTATGACCAAAACGGTGGTAGAGCAATTATCAGACTTTCTCAAAAGTGCTAGTTTTGTCAACTTTTTGATCTGAACCATTGTATATGATCATAAGTAACCTTAAAACAGGGCTAAACATGATTTTCCCTTTACTACTCCTTTAATGGCACAGTTGCAAGAAGGAAGCCTCTTTTGAAGATATTCACTGTCTTGAATTCACCAAAGTACTCTGAACTACAACTAGAGCCGTGTCTTGTGGTCAGAAACACAAAGTATGGTTTTTGGACATGCACATCAGCGTCATGTTTGGCGTCCAAAGAATGCAAGTGATGTTGAAAAGCACCTCGTGTGAAAACAGTTAAACTTGGTGGTGGATCTTTAATGCTTTGGGGTTGCTTTGCACCCACAGGCCACGAGTCCCTTGTTAAAATACATGCAACCATGAACTCCAGCATGTGCCAAGACATTTTGTCCAAAACCCTTGTTCCCTCTGCCAGGAAGCTACACCTTAGCCACAGATGGACCTCCCAACAGGACAACGATCCCAAAAATACATCCAAAGCAACTAAGAAATGGTTGACAGCACAAAATCAATGTCTTAAAGTGGCCATCTCAGTCTCCAGACCTGAATCCAATTGAACATTTGTGGTTTGAACTGAAAAAAGAAGTCCACAGACATAAATCAAAGAATCTGAAGGACCTAGAACAATTCTCCATTGAGGAATGGTTGAGCCCCCTCCCCCCCCCCCCCCCCAGTTCCATAACCTTGTCGACTTAAGACTGTTATAAGGCCAAGGGAGGAACGAGAAAATACTGATAACAGGGATAGTGATTTCATTATGGTTCAAGCTAATTGATTATTCAAGAATAATTTCTGCATTGAACATAAAGGTCATTATTCATATGATTCATCTTTATCCAGGGTGTGAAAATGATTCTACGTAAAGCAGCTCAGTGGCTTCTATTTAGTCACAGGCTTGTTCTTCCAAACCATATCAAATGTAGGCCTTGGTGCCCCCGCAACCCAAGCACTAGGCCTATTTCTGTTCTATGCCCTGACGTCATGAGGTTATTTGACATCGCCCCTCCCCTGTCACTAGGAACCAAGTAGTCAGGTATTTTTCTGTAAAATTTACGATGCCTGTGAAATAGGTCAGTTCGTGTTCTGGAAATAGGACGACTCAAATCGGAGCCCCCACACGTAGCCTGTCCGAATTTGACAGTACAGACTGCATAGACATACTGTAAACACATCAGCAGTCAACATGTCAACAAGTTCCTCTGCTGACTGCGTCTTTTGGTCGTCTCGGAATGCAAGTTACAGCACTGGCATGAGGAATGTGGGTGTTGTTGGGACGATTATGTAAGTTGAGGATGTAGCAGTGAGTGCATATAGGCTGTGCTATGCAGCAGCGGAAGCACCATGCTAAATCACTGTCCTATATCTATCTGTCTGTCTGTCTGTCTGCGAAGACCCCCTGTGAGTATCCTATGTCACTATTCCCCTGGGGGCTGGGATATAGTATGCCCTAATCCCCCATATTGACAATGAATGGGAGGAATTTTTCACTCCTGAGCCCAATCCAAATGCATGGAGGTGAATGGGCGTCCTTGTTTGGGCGGCTCTTTGGCACCACCCTTCGGGTCAGCGGGGGTGGCGGTTCTGTGCACTCTGTGCTCCCCCCACCCACACCCCCTGTGTCTCCAGCGCCCCTCGCTCATAGTTTTGTTTTGGCTCTGTGCGTGCGCACAACCCACTCTGAAGGCCTTTTAAGTCTGGTGCCCTCTGGCGGCCAGGCGGTGAAGCGCATGTGGACGTTGTTCTTCGGTCGCCCATTTCTTCCATTATAGTAGCCTATAGATGAAAATAGAGCATTAACCAGTGATAGAATACAAAAAATCATCTCTATCACAAAGGGAGGACTTATGTGGTAGTGCAGGGGTGTCAAACTCAAATACACAGTGGGCCAAAATTGAAAACTTGAACAAAGTGGCGGGCCAACACTGAACAAATGAAAATTTTAATATGGACCCAAACAAGTTTTGCTTTAACATTGAATATGCACATCACTTTCGCTTTTGGTGCGCATCAATGGTGTGCACTAACATATGTGAATACGCCCTCAGACACAAGTGTTGGTGCTCCATCCGCTCAGTAGAGAAGCTTGTAAAACCCTGACTGTCCTACAGCCAGGCAGACAGACAGACAGCCGGCATGCAGACAGACAGCCAGGCAGACAGCCAGGCAGACAGGCCAGCAGACAGGCCGGCAGGATTGAATGAACAGGAACAGAGCAAACACAGCGGCCGGCTAGGTCAACACAGGTGTCTCTATCACAGTGAGACGTTACATAACGTAAAGCTTCTGTTTTTTGCCTTTCTTTTCGCCATTTTTAAGAAGGGGTAACACGGTTACAGTTGTAGTATGAGATTGCTTTGACTACTGTCACAGAAGAGAGGGCGTTTCTGGGTCCTGTCTTGATTGACGGGCCAAAACAACAGCAGAGCATTATGGGATTTGTAGTATTAGCGGTGAATGCGCTGTATAATACTGGCGGGCCAGCTCTAGTAGTCATTTGGTATTGCCTCGCGGGCCAAATATAGACAAGACAAGAAACTCACCGAGGTGTTAGTTGGCGTTCTGACATATAATTCGCCATAAAGTAAGATTCTAGTTCATCTGGAAAGGCTTTTTTTAAATATTAAGCATAGAACTATTTAGTCGCAGCACATACGTGTGTAAACTTCCGCAAACTAGGTAGCCTAGCAACATAAACAATAACAATAGCTACCGTAAGCAGTTCCGCTTCCTGAATCCCCTCTGCGGATTGATCTACACATCTACAACGGTCGCGTCAATGCAAGTCAATGGATTTCATAAAATGATCAATAAAACCCTACAGGATTCATACTTTGCGGCGAATTTGATGTCAGAACACCAACGGACACCAATTACTCCCTCGGTGAGCTTCTTGTCTCTGAAATTGAGAGTTTAACATGTTTTTGAATGATTTTTCAAGGTGCCCATCCACATCCATTGTATGACCAAAACGGTGGTAGAGCAATTATCAGACTTTCTCAAAAGTGCTAGTTTTGTCAACGTTTTGATCTGAACCATTGTATATGATCATAAGTAACCTTAAAACAGGGCTAAACATGCATTTTCCCTTTACTACTCCTTTAACTTGCTACTGGTTGATTTCTCTTCCTATGAATAGTCTACTTGCATTACTGATTATAGCAGGACAATCATATACAGTATAGCCTATGCCTCGTGTCGTGAGGTCACGATTGTTGTGTTTATTAGCGCCTTATTCCGCCCTGCCCACTTTTAGTAGTTCGCCTCTTCCGCATTTTGTCATTCGACTTCCGCTAAACTTCTCCTAAACCGTCACTGTCAACATCCGGGAAACTTTCACTAGCTAGTTAGAAAACTGTATCTAAAAAATGACAAACACATCTAATGTTTTCAAATGGGAGCACACCGAAAACAAGATAAGATGGTCAGATGGTCTGGTATTGTCCCATCCGTCGTCAGTTTTAATGTGGGTAGACGATATGAAGAATCATACTTCAAAAACATTGACAAGGATAACACAATAAAACATATGGTATTGACATACCCACAGCTTCTGAACTGATGACCATCTGTAAGTATCTTATCATAAAATCTCTGGTACAGTGGAGCAAGGAAAGTGAATGGAGTTCAGCTCAGGTAAGCTGTGTAAGTATATGGAAAAGGTAAATATCTAAATAATCTAAATGCAAAAATCTTAATATCTAATAAATCAAAATAGGTTTGGTCTCAGGTGGAAAATGCAGTGTCCAGTAGGCTAACTGCTATTGCCTGCACCGATGAGCAGTGGCTCTGGACTATGGGGACCCAGAGGAACCTTGCCCCGAAGCGGTTGAACAACATCACCTTTTCCCACCACCGAGCCACTGATGTGCTGCTGACGCCAGAAGTAAGGCCCACCCATGTTCCTCTGCCTCCCACTTCCACATTCTACACCCAGGATGAGCTGAGAGAGGGTCTCAAACATCTGAAACTGCCCATGTCAAGACTTCTGCCCAAGTGTGTATGTGTGAATGCTGCACAGCGACAGGAGCCAGAAACGCCTGAACCCTCACCACATACTGACCATGATGGCACCAACGCCTGCCAGAGATGTATGTTGTTTTACAACACTTTTGTGGCCATTGGTCCCAACAAATGCACAGCATTGGAGCATGTAACCCTTGAGCAGAGTGCCTCTCACTTGTGGCATGACTCTCGTAAGGTGAGAATCATGCGGCAACTCGCCATGGTACATAATAGTAATGAGGCATGCGCCTCCCAGTGGCTAGAGGGCTGCGGGTATGCAGTCAGCCACAGAGGCACAGTCGTGTGTGCAAGTGAGCCCTGGCTGTCAGCAAGTCCGGATGGAGTTTTGAACTCGGAGGAACTGCTAGAGATCAAATTTCCTCTCCTTAAGGGTGATGAGTCTCTGAAGGATCTGATCAGAAGCTAGAAGTACGACGTGAAGATGGTGGAGGGGAGGCCTCAGCTGCAGCCAAATGGTCCGCGGGGCTTCTACATGCAAGTGCAGCTTGGCATGTTCTGCACAGGGCTGAGGGCCTGTAAGCTGTTTTAGTCTGGGCCCCATCCCAGCAAGTGTTGCTACAGGTTCCATACAATGAGGAATTCCGTGCCAAGACTGGAACTAGACTTAAAGCCTTTTATTTTAAGTATACGCTCCCTCATGTGTCAGATGAGTATCAAGCCTGTCGCTTTCTGCAAGATACTTGCAGCTTTGTAAAGAGGGAATATTTGTTGTCACCTACTGAACTGTCTCTTTTCTTTCTCAGGAGTCAACATGAACAAGAAGTCAACATTGTTGTGCCCCGTTTCCCCTGCACTTCACCATGTCTTCCCCCTTGTGTCTGCATGTATGCATCACATGACCCATCCGCTCATAGTCATAGACAATCAATGTTTGATGTTTTTTGGACTGGGGTGTGAATAATTAGGACTTCGGATAGGATAGTTTACTGTTTTAAATCAATTGTAAAATACATCTGTGCGTTTTTAGTAAATGCTAGCTGTATAACATGTTGTAGGAAGTGAAGTGTGATTTCGGGAGCCTCCTACTGCTGCTCATGTACAGAGTGTATTTTATTAGGTGGGCTAGCTTGTAGAAGCTAGCCCAACTTGTAATATTCCCACTATTTCTTTCTTTCCTACTTATAGTTCTCCCCAGTTCTTTGGCCCTAAACTACTTCTTCATACTTTGTGCTAGAAACTTAATTCACACTTTTATTGTTTTTTAGTAATTTAACTTTTAATTAGGTGGGCTAGCTTGCAGAAGCTAGCCCAACTTGTGATATTCCCACTATTTCTTTCTTTCTTTCTTTCTTTCTTTCTTTCTTTCTTTCTTTCTTTCTTTCTTTCTTTCTTTCTTTCTTTCTTTCTTTCTTTCTTTCTTTCTTATTATTCTCCCCACTTTTTTGAACCTTAACTAGTTCTTCATACTTTGTGCTAGAAATTTCATTCAAACTTTAAAATGTTCATGACGTTTAGCTCTTGAACGGATCCATGCAGATTTTTTATATTTTTTATATTTTTTTAGAAATTTAACTTTTAAAACAAATTTTTGTCCCATTGAAACTGCTTGAAACTGCTTTTGGAATGTTCAGAAACTTTATGTTTTTAGAGTGGTGGCAGCAGTTGCTTTAAAAATATTCACACATTTTGTAAACTGCTGGCACTCCTACAGTTTTGAAAGCTCACACACATATTATACATCAAAATGTTCACACAACTGTGCTGATTCGTACAATGTAAGTATCTAAGCTGTGTGACTTATAGTTTTCGCTGTATGGCGATTTGTTCGGCAACTGCGCTCCCCATTGAAACGTATGGCAATGCTAATTTTGCATTTTTACCCCTTTTCTAACTCGTTGCCATGCATACAGTTTTTAAGCTACACAGACATATCATAGCCTAAAATGTTCAGCATTTTCTCAGGATTCCTACGGTGTCAATATCTAGGCTGTGACCTTTATACTTTTTGAGAGAGAGCTGTCTGAAGCCAACATGCCTTTCCATTGAAGTGAATGAGAGGATGCTCACAGTGTCAGTTGGGATTTGAATTTGGGGACACGTGCAGGATCTCTGTACAGGCACCCTTTTATGGCTACTGTGGTAGCATTCATATTCATTCATTCATTCCTTCCTTCCTTCCTTCCTTACATCTTTCCTTCCTTCCTTCCTTCCTTCCTTCCTTCCTTCCTTCCTTCCTTCCTTCCTTCCTTCCTTCCATCCATCCTTCTTTCCTTCCTTCCTTTCTTTCCTTCCTTCCTTCCTTCCTTCCTTCCTTCCTTCCTTCCATCCTTCCTTCCTTCCTTCCCTTCTTCCTTCCTTCCTTCCTTCCTTCCTTCCATCCATCCATCCTTCCATCCTTCTTTCCTTCCATCCTTCCTTCCTTCCTTCCATCCTTCCTTTCCTTCTTTCTTCCTCCCTTCCTTCCTTCCTTCCTTCCTTCCATCCATCCTTCTTTCCTTCCTTCCTTCCTTTCCTTCTTCCTTCTTCCTTCCTTCCTTCCATCCATCCATCCATCCATCCATCCATCCATCCTTTCTTCCTTCCTTCCTTCCTTCCATCCTTCTTTCCTTCCATCCATCCATCCTTCCTTTCCTTTCCTTCCTTCCTTCCTTCCTTCCTTCCTTTCCTTCTTCCTTCCTTCCATCCATCCATCCTTCTTTCCATCCTTCCTTCCATCCTTCCTTTCCTTCTTCCTTCCTTCCATCCATCCATCCTTCCCTCCTTTCTTTCATCCATCCATCCTTCCCTTTCTTTCTTTCATCCATCCATCCATCCATCCTTCCTTTCTTTCTTTCCTCCATCCATCCATCCATCCATCCATCCTTTCTTTCTTCCATCCATCCATCCATCCATCCATCCATCCATCCATCCTTTCTTTCTTCCTTCCTTCCTTTCTTCCTTCTTTCCTTATATTCAAAGAAATATTCAGAATGATACTTTTTCAGGCTGCAAACTCATATTAATATATTTTCTCCTCTTTCAGCTATTGAACTTGTTAGATTGACCTGCTTAGCGGCCTAACTCCCAGCACAAGAGGCTCTGAGGCGAGGTTACAGTGCAACCAAGGGTATATTTATTTACCAAAAGACAGGACATGACAAAACTAGAAAAAACATAAAGACATTAAAAATGAGAGACATGACTGTAGCTATGCTCACCTAGGTCTAACCTACAGCCGCGTCTGAATGGAACTGGCAGCCTTTTATACTACTGCTAGGCAATTTACCAGGACCATACCATGTCCAAGGGGAATGCAAATAACATTATCTAATTCCATATTACCACTACACATTCCACATCTCTATAAAATACAATACATCAAATACATAATCATACAGTACAACATTACATTTACTTCAATACATATCAGCTCCTATGAATAATCTAAACACTCCCCTCAAACAAACACTCTACCCCCCCTCTACAATTCTAGCACATGGTTCTCTCCTGGAACTATAAATACAGGTGCTCGGAGCTTTGGGGACTCTTTTGCCCGAACACCTGCAGAACAAAGAGAGCATGGTAAGTGCTTGACCAAACAATTCTAAAATGTGTTCAATTCAACCACTATATTGCACAAATCCCATTTTATGATACTTGACATTTTGTTTGCTCTTCTCAGGTGAAGTTCACAATCACCAATACTGCTGAGCAAGACAAACGTGCACCAACAATTCAACAATCAATAAATACTAAGTATTGGCTATGTCTCATCATTATATTGTGCAAATGTATGCTTGTGCAAATATTGCAGTTATGATAAATATGCACCTTGTATAGGTAACAAAGTACCACAAGTACCCCTTTGTTACAGAACTCAATAAAACTGAGTTATGATGAGTGGTCTAATCTATTTTTGAGTGAAGTACTAGCAGTACTTATAACAAACACCTACTGCTTTTCACTGCTACTGCTTCTAACCTCAACTTCCATACAACACCTCCACAGCTACTGCTCCGCCAAGGGTGGGCTATAGACACGTTGGCCCAGTCCCAATGTCCCCCCTAAACTCAAGCCCTGAGCCCTCACAGACTTATTGACGTCACCTGGTAAAGTGGTTGAGTGCGAGAGGCTGCAAGGGCTCGAATTGGTATAAAAAGGAATGGGACAGCACTTGCGACATCACATTACATTGACGTGAAAACACATTTCTTACTATTGTGGGTGTTGGGCTTTTAATCAAATTTTCAATTTTACATGTTTTTCTTGTAGGCCTTCATGTAAATTAATTTTGGGCTGAGTCAAATCCCCTTTATCCGAACTCTGTGTTACCCTCAAAACATGTCTGTTCAACTTGTTGAAATCATTTCATTTTGTGGTGATATGCGAACTACATTACTGCCTGTGATTCTTGTTTGTGATGAATCCAAAAGTATTTACTTAAGAATGATAATATATTATGTATACACATTCCTGCACCTCACAACTCTTTCCATATTCATGTTGGAAATTTCAATTCAAAGAACATTGCACCGAAATGGGTGAATAATGTCATACTGCTTTTAACTGGGAAATCATATGATTTAGAGCAACAGAAATCGATGTAATTTATAACCATAGCCTACATATTTTTACACATCACATTATACAAACCCATGGGGTTAATAACCCATACTTAAAAATAATGAAACCAAAATAATTATAAGGCTACTTGTGCAGATAAGCAAGTCCAGCTGAAAAAATGAAAACATATTTTGTTTTGTAACGTGAACATTAGGGTTGGTTGATCTGTCCTTGCTTGTTTATTGGCTGTTCTTCAGGTAACCCCGTGTTTCATGTCACAACGATATGAACTGTGGGTAATTCCCTTAGGCGAAGTCTGCAGAAGTGCAGACTTACGGTAAGGGGCCATAAAGGGCTCAAAATGTCTGCCAGAGATCCCTCATGTACTTGCCGATTTGACATTGGGACACCCCTAAGCCCTCGCGGACTTCGCGGGAGCGCGCCCTTAAAGGGCAATGCTCGTTTTTGACAACCTGGACCTTATTTACGACATATAAGAAGTTTGACTCACCGAGATCACTCTGGTGTAGTTCGGAGGCATGTAGAAGAAATTTAAAATCCAGCGCGAGCCAGTATATCCATGTAATGACGGTGATCGGGGCACCGAGAATGCAGTTTCTTAAAATCTATTTTCGGCCGCTAAACGGTTGTTTTCATCAATCAGATTGGATGAATCGACAGTTGAGATTCCTCAACGCGAGGCATTGTTGTGGTTTTCAAATACGGGGTCTTTAGCCTCTGTAATATGATCTTTACACGCCTTTCCCCACTTGCTCCAGCACGCATGCGCACAGGCCAGCGCGCAGACTGGCTATTCTCCGGCTCACATTCTCTGCGCTACGATCGTTGTTGGTGCCGAGAATATTGTCGTCGTCATTCGTCAACAACAATCCGATCGTAGCGCAGAGAATGTGAGCCGGAGAATAGCCAGTCTGCGCGCTGGCCTGTGCGCATGCGTGCTGGAGCAAGTGGGGAAAGGCGTGTAAAGATTATATTACAGAGGCTAAAGACCCCGTATTTGAAAACCACAACAATGCCTCGCGTTGAGGAATCTCAACTGTCGATTCATCCAATCTGATTGATGCCGAAAATAGATTTTGAGAAACTGCATTCTCGGTGCCCCGATCACCGTCATTACATGGATATACTGGCTCGCGCTGGATTTTAAATTTCTTCTACAGGCCTCCGAACTACACCAAAGTGATCTCGGTGAGTCAAACTTCTTATAATATGTCGTAAATAAGGTCCAGGTTGTCAAAAACGAGCATTGCCCTTTAAGTCTGTGAGTCTGCAAGGGTGGACATTGGGACTGGGCCATGGTCTCCAATGAGGGGTGCATGGGGATGGCCTGGCAATCACTGACCTGCCCCCCACAACCTCTGACCTGAGGGGGCGGAGCCTCGTCACCACGCCACTATCCACGCCACCGTCCACACATCTCAGACTCTGAGTTGGCTAAAGACGCAGTTTTCACGGTTGGGTGCATGTGGGTGGTCCGGGGAGCAGTACACTGTCCTAGACCGGCTCTGACCCGAGGGGGCGGAGTCTCGTCACAACGCCACTATCCACGCCACTGTCCCCACATCTCAGCCCCTGAGTGAGCTACAGACACACGGTCTTCACTGTTGGGTGCATGGAGATTGCCCGGATGTCAGTGCACTGCCCCCGACCTGCTCTGACCGGAGGGGGCGGAGTCTTGCCATCACGCCACTATCCACGCCATGGACCTCACAACACAGCCTTTGAGGTGGCTAGAGACACACAGTCTTCACTGGTGCCTACAGTGTCCACGACTGGCTCTGACCCAGGGGGGCGGAGTCTCGCCACCACGCCACTGAACATGCTGCGGACACCACAACTCAGCTTGAGTGGGCTGGAGACACACAGTCTTCACTGGTGAAGGCAGGTGGATAGCCCGGTGCGGCCTTCATAGTGGAGTCAGGTAGGTGGCCCGGAGAGGGGTACACTGTCCCCGACTGGCTCTGACCTGAGGGGGTGGAGTCTCACCACCACGCCACTATCCACGCCACGGGCCCCACAACTCAACCCGAGTGGGCTAGAGACACACGGTCTTCACCGGTTGAGTCAGGTAGGTGGCCCGGAGAGGGGCACACTGTCCCTGACTGGCTCTGACCTGAGGGGGCGGAGTCTCACCCCCACGCCACTATCCACGCCATGGCCCCACAACTCAGCCCCTGAGTGGGCTAGAGACACATGGTCTTCACCGGTGCAGGTGGATAGGTGGCTTGGAGAGGGGTACACTGTCCTCGACCAGCTCTGACCTGAGGGGGCGGAGTCTCACCACCATGCCACTGTCCCCGCCACAGACCCCACAACTCAGCCCCTGAGTGGGCTAGAGACGCACGGTCTTCGCCGGTGGGTGCATGGCGATTGCCTGGTCCATAGTAGTTCTAGTAGTAGCTGTTGCATACAGCTGCAGCAGCTAGCCCACCTCACATTTTCTCCAGGAAATGTACTTTCTAGTTGTAATTTTTGTGCCATTGAAACTGCTGGTGGAATGTTCAGTATCATTATGTTTTAGAGTGGTGGCAGCTGTTGCTTTGAAAATATTCACACATTTTGTAAACTGCTGGCACTCCTACAGTTTTGACAGCTCACACATATTATATATCGAAATGTTCACACAACTGTGCTGATTCGTACAATATAAGTATCTAAGCTGTGTGACTTATAGTTTTTGCTGTATGACGATTTGTTTGGCAACTGCGCTCCCCATTGAAATGTATGGTGCCGCACTCTAACTTTTGAGCTGCTAATTTTGCATTTTTACCCTTTTTCTAACTTGTCGCCATGGCTACAGTTTTTAAGCTACACAGAGATATATACATGAACATGTTCATCAAGTTCCCAGGATTCCTACGGTGTCAATATCTAAGCTGTTACATTTATACTTTTTGAGAGAGAGCTGTCTGAATCCGGCATGCCTTTATATTGAAGTGAATGAAGGGCTGGGCAGAGTGTCAGTTGGGATTTTAATTTGGGGACACGAGCAGCACTGGACTAGGTTTTCTCCCTTCTTATGAGATTAACCTAAAATAACGCAAGTTTATTCACGGCTAAGTGTGAGTAAGAACTACACACTTAAAGGTACAGGCACACTTTTATGACTACAGTGGTAGCATCACACCACAGACCACACATCTCCCCTGAGTGTGGTAGAGACACGGTCTTCACTGATGAAGGCAGGTGGGTGGCCCAGAGAGGGCTACACTGTCCACGACCTGCTATGACATGAGGGGGTGGAGTCTCGCCATCACGCCACTAACCAGGCCATGGACCCGTCAACTGAGCCTTTGAGTGAGCTAGAGACACACGGTCTTTGCCGGTGGGCTCATGGAGATTGTCCAGAGGTCACTGCACTGCCCTCGATCCGCTGTGATCCGAGGGGGCGGAGTCTCACCACCACGCCACGGGCCCCACAACTCAGCCCCTGAGTGGGCTAGAGACACACAGTCTTCACCGGTGGGGGAAAGTGGGTGGCCCAGAGAGGGGTACACTGTCTGTGACCAGCTCTGACCTGAGGGGGTGGAGTCTCCCAACCATGCCACTATCCACGCCACGGGCCCCACAACTCAGCTCCTGAGTGGGCTAGAGACACATGGTCTTCACCGGTGCGGGTGGGTAGGTGGCCCGGAGAGGGATACACTGTCGCCGACCAGCTCTGACCTGAGGGGGCGGAGTCTCACCACCACGCCACTGTCCACGCCATGGACGCCACAATTCAGCCCCTGAGTGGGCTATAGACGCACGGTCTTCGCTGGTGGGTGCATGGAGATTGCCCGGTCCATAGTAATACTAGCAGTAGCTGTTACATAAGCTGCAGCAGCTAGCCCACCTCACATTTTCTCCAGGAAATTTACTTTCTAGTTAATGAATGTAATAAACCAATTACAAGGTTAAAGGGACCCCGAGGAGTTTATTTTGCTTACGAAACAGTCTCATGTTAATGTGGGTGAATCTACATTACCCACACTTATGTGTCCATTTTCAACAAATGTTGTTTCTTGTATGTAGTTTATTTTTAGATTATTATTTTGTGGTCGGTCGTTCAGAACTTACTTGGAATGATGAAACGATTTACTGCAGTAGCCTACGCCGCTGATAAGATGAAGAATAATTTAAATAGGACCGTTATATATTGTGAAAAGTAACGTTACTAGTAAGACCTATGTAATTACCTTGTCGGTGGCCATCGTTCCGTCTTCAAAACACCCGGCTCAGGTAGCTAAGGTTTTCGACAGTGCACGGGGAGGCTCATGGGAAATGTGGCCTTTTTGGGAAAACACTTCTGCTTCCTGAAACTCCTCGTAGGGCCTTTAAATAGCTCACATTGTATTGAATTTATGGATAGAAGTGGAGAATGTCTTCCACACTTGGTCTTTAAAACATTAAAAACAGTCTGATTAAAAACATTACTGTTACTAAACTGATATAAAAGGCAAGAATATGTAGCTAGGTAGCTATGTAGGCCTACTGTATAATCAAATTGATAAATGACTTAAATGTACAGGTATTTGTCAGCTGCTATATTGTAGCATATACAGTTTGAGTGGAGTGGTGCATTCTAAGGAGTTTACTGTTAATCTTCTACATGAGAAATTATATCACCGCGAAGGTTACACAGGGCTGCACAAATTCAGAAAATTTTGTCCATTTTAGGAGCGAGGTTAATTGGAACTTTTTTTCAGTCGGCATATGACTCGCTCAACATGGACTTGTACATTGCCGATGCGCCTGGTGTTGGTGGTGTCTTCTTCAGAGAGTTGCATGCCTGAGGCATGGTTGCCTGGATCGTCTCCCTAGGAAGCCATGGCAGGTAACACCTCATTTTCTCCTCCATGAGGTCAAGCCAGCATGAGATAACCTTACTAACAACAGACTGACAGATGCTAAACCTTTCAACAAGGTCCCTCTGCATTAAATGAAGACGCAGTTTCATCAGGGTCATCAGGACCTGGTCCCAGAGGTGTAGCTGAAAGCTGTTGTTCTACCCTTTGGTAAGGTCCTTGGACATACAATGGAATGCATCCAATGACAACCCTGTGTAGAGCTGACAAAGGTGGTTGTTCCTCAGCAGAGTTGTGTACAATGCAGCTGGCACAGCACATTGTGTTCCTATATCAGATGTAGAGGGCTTCAGGTGGAGTGGTGCATTCTTAGTGTAGTTGTGGTTGGACACAGATCCTCCCACTGTGTTTCTGCATCACACTGTGCAGGCACGTGGACGTGGTCATGCTCACAGTTCTCCACTGCATCGCTGTGAGCCATTGATGTATCTGTGGAAATAAAATCAACCTTCAATATACTGTATTTCCACATGGCCCCGCGTCCGCCACCTGTGGAACGCCCGTGTGTGGCGGCGATCGCTGAGGACACACTGATTGTGAAGAAGCACAGCTTTGTTGCCTTTGTCTGTAAGGCTGTCAATGTGGTGATGCAGCAACATACTAAGAGTGATCGGATCAAGACTATTGTTGCGGCGGCGATTGAATTCCTCGGGATTGAGGATATTACGGCTGAGCTGGTCCATGGGATGTTGAACCCTCCGGCTGCTGTTGTTGTTGTTGGCGGCCATGTTTAGCCTGGGTATGGCTCTTTGCTTCCATCATTGGAATGCTGGGAGTCTGGTTTCGGATGGGCAGGACTTCAGGGTCGTGGTGTCTGTCATGTCTGTTGTTCCAGGTGTTATTTGTGTGTGTGTACTGCAGCTGGTAGGTTTTTGTACTCCCTGTGAGGCGCTGTCAGTGCTGTGGGTTTCTGTGGTTTTGGGTGCTGTTGATGGGAGGGGAGTGTGGTGTGGGGATTTTCGTGCGAGCGGCTCTCTGTGGGGCGGCGGTCATGCTGACGGGGCTGGTGGGGTTGTGGTGGGGGTGCTGGAGGAGCGCTTGCTGGTGTGTCTTGTTGGTGGCTGGGGGACTGGAGTGGTTGTCCCTAGGAGCATGGTGTCGTGTTTGGGTCTGCTGTTGGTCTCTGGTGATTTGAGTGGTGTGTGTGGCTGGTCTGTTTGTCTGGCTCTTCTGTGGGGAGCGGTCATTTTCCCATCTTGTGCTCTCTAGTATCCTGTAGTGTGTGTCGCCTGAAATAGTAGGCTACACTCCGGTAAGGTAGGTGGCGGTATGCACCTTTAGTTGGTCCCTGACCCGCCATTAATTTAAAGAAGAAGAAGAAGAAGAAGAGACAGGCCCCAGGCTAATAGCTGCGATGATATTTAAATAGCGGTTATTCCTTTATATTGAGTCTTTTACCATTTGATGCAGCGACGGCTCCAATGAGCAAGGGGGATCCCTACGATGACGAGGAGCAGCAACAAAGCAGATTAATGCAGACAGCGCCCTCTGGTGGAACCACTGAAACGATACACTCCCCAGCCCCCAAGAAAAAAGAGATGATGGGGATGAGACCAAGAAGGGTGAGGAGAAACACGAGAGGTCAAAGTACAAAATGCAGTTTTGAGAATTGCCAGGGTGGACTTGTATCTTATCTTATTTTAACCAATCCACCCCTGGTTAACGCTTATAGGCTAACGCTTATTACCTTACCAACAGTAAGAAATGGATCAATCCACATCCAGACGTGGCCGTTTGCAGTTTACCCAAACCAGGGAGGCTGGTGGGTGTGGTCAAAGGTCTCTCATTTTGCGTAGCTGCAGCTCTCAACATGGCCGCCTCTTTTAATATCTTTTCTCTCGTTCTGGAATAACTGCTTTACAGTTACTGCGACTTTCTTGACTTGCAAAATTATGTTTTAAATTGACAAACATGATATGTGTATGGTCATGGCACAATTCAAACGGGATCATGAAATGATTTGTTTCTCGCCGTTGGATAAAGCACGGGCCAGCACCTAGCTCGGGAGTTAGAGCGGACGGCTAGGGATCGGAAGGTCTCCGGTTCGATTCCAGCTCCTGGCAGTGTGCAAGACCTTCAATATTGAGCATAGTCGCCGCATAGCAAAAAGGTCTCCTGGGCCTCTCTGTGCAGAGTTTGCATGTTCTCCCCATGTTCGCAAGGGTTTCCTGCCAAAGAAGCCAATATGAAAAACAAGCAGAAGGATTGCTGGACCTGGACTGAGCACTGGGACATGGTGGAGGACCGCTTGGATGGGAAGATGCAGAGGACAGATTCCACCAGCAACCTCTGTGTGTGTGTGGCCGCTAACTCACGTATGTTTGTGCGTGTCTCACCGTGTGGCAAATAGAGGTCCAGTAATTATAATTATACATATGGTCCCATGAGACAGCGATTCCTGCTTCCGTCTAGGCACTCTATCATGGATATACGCATGGTTCAGAATGCCTCTCATCCAATCACAACACGTGGTCGGAACTAACTGTTGTATAAAGGCTACTATAGAACACTATGGGGTTCTACCAACCGTTCAAGCCAAGCGTGTAAATAGGAAACCTGTTTGCTTGTGCTAGAATTAGCAAGAAAGAAAGGGTAGAGAACATTGTTATTGTTTTTATTAATGGTGGGAGTTTTAGCATCACAAAGCAAAAGCAGGCGTATCACTCATTCAATCTTGTAAATCCCTGATATTACAATGTTATAAGGTTTGCTGTGGCATGCTTTGTGGGCACAGATGAATTTCCCAAAACATATTTCAGTCATTTTGGGGATCAGTACCTCATGAAGCAATATGTGATTGTTATTTAGCTACTGATAACCTTTCACTGCATCAAACTCATGCCAAATAGGAATCTTTTACAATGAGGAAAATGAAGTAAAATATAAACAAATATATAATGATGATTCAGAAATACGTAATGTAAATGAAATTATATCATAAAGTGGAATGGTTAAATGGTAACTGGTCTATGGTAAATGTTTACTGTTATAAAGGGGTAAGTTCTGCTTGATCCCCCCCCCGTGTACAGTAGCCTACATGCAGGTTCAGGTCAGAGTTTAAAGGAATATGCTCGTTTTTGACAACCTGGACCTTATTTACGACATATTATAAGAAGTTTGACTCACCCAGATCACTTTTTTGTTGTTCGGAGGCCTGTAGAAGAAATATAAAATCCAGCGCGAGCCAGTATATCCATGTAATGGCGGCGCACGGGGCATAGGGAATGCCGTTTCTCAAAATCCATTTTCGGCCGCTAAACGGTTGTTTTCATCAATCACATTGCATGAATCGACAGTTGATATTCCTCTACGCCAGCCATTGTTTTGGTTCCAAATAAGGGGTCTTGATCCTCTGTAACAAGCCTCTTTACAAGCCGCTCCCCCACTTGCTCCAGCACGCATGCGCACAGGCCAGCGCGCAGACTTGCTATTCTCCGTCTGTAGGCTACACTCGCGGCTCACATTCTCTGCGCTACGATCGGATTTTCTAGATCCTCTAAATCTGACAAATATTCAGCCATATTGCACACAATATTCTAGGCACCAACAATCCGATCGTAGCGCAGAGAATGTGAGCCGCGAGTGTAGCCTACAGACGGAGAATAGCAAGTCTGCGCGCTGGCCTGTGCGCATGCGTGCTGGAGCAAGTGGGGGAGCGGCTTGTAAAGAGGCTTGTTACAGAGGATCAAGATCCCTTATTTGGAACCAAAACAATGGCTGGCGTAGAGGAATATCAACTGTCGATTCATGCAATGTGATTGATGAAAACAACCGTTTAGCGGCCGAAAATGGATTTTGAGAAACGGCATTCCCTATGCCCCGTGCGCCGCCATTACATGGATATACTGGCTCGCGCTGGATTTTATATTTCTTCTACAGGCCTCCGAACAACAAAAAAGTGATCTGGGTGAGTCAAACTTCTTATAATATGTCGTAAATAAGGTCCAGGTTGTCAAAAACGAGCATATTCCTTTAAGTTTAAATCATTTTCTGCACCTTCCCCACACATGTGAAAAAGTCATAAATGCATAGGGCTACATCAGCGGTGAGCTGACAGGGGGTTATGAAATAGGCTGTCATAATAGGCTACAGGGAGGAAACCTGTGTCATAATAGGCTACAGGGAGGAAACCTGTGTCATAATAGGCTACAGGGAGGAAACCTGTGTCATAATAGGCTACAGGGAGGAAACCTGTGTGATAATAGGCTACAGGGAGGAAACCTGTACACAGACTACATAATAAAACTCTGTTTTGATATTGTAAACGTTCACATTCAGTCTTCTGCCTCCACTCCAGGTCACAGTCAGTCCTAAACAATGATTTATCTGTCTGACACACCAGAGAGGGGTATTTCAGGAAACGCCATAAATGAGTTAAAGGATAGGTTCACTATTTTGGACCTTAGACCCTATTCGTGGTCTGGCTACCATGAACCTCACACATGGACACCATCATTTCACTGATCGTTCCCTTATTGAGCCGGCTACCGTTTTTCTACAGGCTTTCACTGGTCTACAATGGAAGTCAATGGGGCATGCTTAAATGCATTGGAAAAACGTGTGTGCTTTTCTGAGACAGGAAGCACAGGGTGTAATCTTACTGGTCACAGTGTGCTCACCTATGAAATGTATCACAATCTGAATATTTTTGTGCTTGGCATGGCATAAATTATGACATAAATATTCCCCTGGGACTTGGTTTCACTGTAAAAAAATATTCAGATTGTGATACATTTCACAGGAGAGCATACTGAGATGGTAAGATAATCACCATGTGCTATTTTTTGTCATGCCTCTGTCATGACTCATGTTTGATGCATGGGTTTACTTGGGGGGTAAAAATTTGCTTATTGTCTACAGAACATAGCCTACAATTCCCAAATTGTGCTCCATATTGGGGGGAAAATGGCACTCTTCCTAGCTCCATAATTAGCTTTTGCATCAAGTATTCAGAGATTCAATATTCAATTAACGCGGCCGCGCATGGTTAGTGACATGACTAACCGACTTGGGTTATTATTGTAGCTGATACCTGTATCAGCTGTTATGGAATCGGAGAATCCTGTGATTGATGATCTGGTTTATTGATCTCTGACTTCCGAGGTTTGAGCTATAATTATTCTAACCCGTCTGGAATACCCCTCAGGGGTTGAGAGCTGTGTGTGTGTGTGTGTGTGTGTGTGTGTGTGTGTGTGTGTGTGTGCGCGCGCAACTATATTTATGTGTGTGTTTGTGTGTGCAAGTATGTCTATATCCGTGTGTGTTTGTGTGTGCGCATGTGTGTGCGTGTGTCTATATCTGCGTGTGTGTGTGTGCGCGTGTGCATCTATATCCGTGTGTGTGCGTGCATGCGTCTATATCTGTGTGTGTGTTTGTGTGTGTGTACACCCATCATCCTCATTGAAACAACATTCAGTTTGTTCTTGTCCCCTCTCTTGTTAAATTCACACCAACAGATCAATAACTGCCAAACCAATAACATGACATAGATTATACATAAATAAATAAATAAATAAATAAATAAATACAAACATATGATATCGTACATTCAAATGCAAACAATTCAATACTGTAACGCAAGCTTTGCTTTGAGTCTAGCGATTGTCGTTGCGCGAGGCTTTATGGAGTCCGCCCTATTCGAGAGATAGATCGGTGCCGGACGCTGTATGTGCAGCACTGTCTGTGCACTGCACAGCCTACCGGAGCCCTAGTGGTCTGTTATGACATCACAGGGCACGTCTCTGGTGGCCTGTGATGTCAAAGGGTGTTAATGACATTACAGATAGGGCTCTGACACAACAGAGGCTTTGAGAGAACACCGATGGGACTTTAGAACCCGTTGTTATGTAGTCACCACATGCCCTCTTCTGCATGTGAACTGTCCGTGAACGGTTTCAACGTCCAAACGTACCTCCCCTTAGAGGAAGGGCGACTGTGGGAAAGGGGAGACCTGGAGGGTCAAGGGGGACGGGGGACAGGGGGGTTAAAGGTCAACTACGGGGTCAGGTCACAGGGCAGTGAGGGTGCGGAAGAGCTGGGTGAGGCAGAAGACGGAGGCGGTGAGGGCCGTGCACTGCTTGGCCAGCAGCTTGGTGCTGAGGTCGCGGCAGGCCCGGCTGCCACTCGCCCTCTCCGCCGCCAGCGCCAACTCCCGGAAGGCCCGCGCCACGTCTACCAGGCCGGCCACCGTCTCGCCGTTGCGCCGGTCGCACCGCTCGCAGCCGGAGAACCGGAGGCACACGCCGGCCAGCTCCACCAGTGTCTGGAGGCTGTCTGCCAGCGAGAGGAGCGTCTCGGCGGGGCTCTGGCCCGCCCGCACCACCCTCTGGCAGCCCGACATCAGCCGCCGGGCCTCCGCATGCAGCAGGCGCTTGTTCTCGCCAAAGTGGACGGGGCAGGTGTCCCTCGGGTGCCTCTCCCCGCGGCCCCCCCCAGCGCTGCCTTCCAGGAGGGCGAGGAGCTGGTCCACGTCACCGCGGAGCGCCTGGAAGCCCGCCGGGGGGGCCGGGTAGCAGCGCCGCCGGAGCAGTCGGTCGACGGCCTCCCTGCGCGCCTCGGACAGGAAGCAGTCGGGCGGCTCCGCAGGGGAGAGGAGGGGGCTGAGCTCGGAGGAGGAGGAGAGGGGGGCGAGGAGCGATCGTGGGAAGGAGGGGGAGAGGGAGGAGGAGGGGGAGGTGGAGAGGAAAGAGGACGGAGGGGGAGCGGTCATCAGAGGGAGCTCCGCCCCGGAGGCCCGGGTCGCGCCGCTCTGCGTGCGGCACGAGAACTCGTAGACCGTCAGCTCGTCGTCGAAGCTGTCCTCCCCGCCGAAGCAGTTGGTGTAGACCGCCGGACAGCCGCACACACCCAGCGGAGCCTGGGCGCCCTCCAGCACTGACTCGCACCCGGACGCCAGCGTGGGACCGCACCCCAAATCGGGCTTAATCGATGGGGGAGATCCCGGGCGAGGCTGGGCCAGGGGTTGTGCTTGAGGCTTGGGTTGGACCTCGCAGATGGTGAAAACCCCACAGCCTGGACCAAGTGTCTTCACCGGGCCCTGGTCCCCTGCTGCAGGCTTACAGTGGCCCATGGATGGTGTGACACTGCTGCCCCCTACTGGCTGTGCCAGGCTGAGGAAGCTTAGGCCTGGGCCATTCAGAGTGGTCACCACTATGGCAGGGGGGCAGAGCAGGACTGGGCTGTTCATTCTGGGATCTGAGATGTCCGTTTTAGATCCTGAGGTGTCGATTTTAGGCTCCGGAATGTCCATTTGGAGACCTGAGCTGTCCGTTTTGGGGTCCAGGGCGTCCATTTTGGGGCTAGGATTTGAAGCTTCGGGCTCCTTGCAGATTGGTGGCGGATTGGGGTTTTCATAGACCATCACCACCTTCTCCACCACTTCCTCAACCTCTGACATAGTCGACCTCGTGATCTCCGCCCGTGATGTTTCCACGACGACCTCGCCCTCCACCTCCGACCCGGTCAGTGTGACCTCGGAGTCGTCCGACTCAGCCTCCGCGTCTGTGGAATCGCCAACCCTGGTGGAAGCGTTGGCGGTGACCTTTGGGTCGGCCTGGTCGACCTCCCCGGAGGACACCTTTGCCGTGCTCCCGAGGCTGGTTTGGGAAAGGGTTTCCTGGGATCGCGATAAATAGAGCGGCAGGCTTTGGATCTTCCCCCGCAGAGTGGAGGCCGAGAGGCGAGAGCCGATTATACCCGGAGAGCAGGGCTGGAGGAGGAAGACAGTGGGGGACAGAGGCCCTTTGCGAAGCTCATGGCCAGTGCTTGTGTTAGCTGTAGCTATGCTAACGTTAGCCTGAGCTGTGCTAGCGTTGGCTGTGCTTCCGTTAGCCTGAGCTTCAATGTTAGCCTTGGTTAAATTGGCTGTTTTTGTAACAGTGAGAAAATCAAGGCTTATGGTGGCCTTGACATTAGCTACAGTGGAATCAGTGCTGACCGAAGTAGATTTGACACCTGCTATAGCATCAAGCTTTGCTGTAGTGCAATTAATAGTAGTGACAAAATCAGTATTTGATGTCAAAGGGGTGTTTGCCATAAGAGAATGAATGATATGTGGGGCCTCAATGTTAGCAGTACTAGCAGTTTCCGTAGTAGCGGTCCTATCACCAGTGCTTACTGCAGCTTCATTGCTAGCACTGATCAAATCGACGCTAGCAATATCTTCGCTATCACCAGAATGTGAATCAAAGCTAGCGACAGCTCCATCGAGAGTGGAGGAAGTGGTGCTGATTGCAGCTTCTGCGGCGGAATGCACAACTATAGCAGGGACACAGTTGACCTTAACATCCGCTTTACCCTCACTCGTTGTGTCGCTCTGTATACTACGAGGTGGCTCTTTGCTGTGGCTCTCGGTCAAGAAACCACAAGCTCCTTCCTCTGGGCAGGTTTTAGGAGGGTGGGCTAGCATACCCCCATCCCTGCCCCTGCTGTCCCCCTGTTCTCTTTCTGGCTGGATGGAGTGGCGGGGCGCGGAGGGTTCTGGGAGCGGGGGTAGCGGGCAGGTGGGCGGCGGTGGCGGCGGATGGCTCGGGGGGCTAAAATTCCTCCTTGCCCCCCGCGCAGCCCCAGACGCCCTGTCGCATAAGACAGGGGCAGAGGTGGTTATTATTCGGGGTCCGGGAGGAGCGTCCTCGCTCTCTTCCTCGTCTTTGGCGAAGCGCGTGGTCGGTCCGCTGGTCTGTAGCCCCCCGTCGACCCCCGCCAGCGGGGCCTCAGTGCCGTGGGATGCCGCACGCTCCTCCTCCTCCTCCTCCCCCCTCGTCTCCCCCCACTCGTCCTCCTCTTTGATCTCCGCCAGGAACATGTGACCCCCAAACAGGCCCCTCGCAGATGGGGGTCCTGCCTCCTCCTCTTCTTGCCTCTCTTTCCCCCCCTCGTCCTCCTCCTCCCCGTCCCCTCTCCGGTCTGCGCTCTCCTTCCCGTCGGGGTCCACCCTGCAGCGGACGGCGCTGATGGAGGGGGAGGAGGCCGCCGTCACCAGGGCCGTGACCGATTTGGACTCCATGGCATCGGGCTCCATCTCCATCTCCTGCCGCCTGGCCCTGGACGACGTCCTCTTGAAGTCGGACCCAGGGTCGGAGCGCCGGTCCTCGTCCGGGTTGGGATGCGGGCAGGGCGGAATGGCGAGGAGGATGGGCTTGGACTCCAGCTGGGCAGGTTCCCCCTCCGTGTGGTTCAGGGAGGACACGGTGGGACACGGGTTCTAGGACAAGAGGTGAGATCGGATGTGACAGTTTTTTGGCATAGAAAAATCTCTTTTGAGAGAGTGCTCACACATAAAATTATACATGAGGTACTAAACGGAAAAAAACAACAGTTTACAAGAAGCACGGGTCATAAATCACACACCTGGCTCTGTTCGGATGGTTCTGGGTCGGAGCTCAGCGACTGGCTGTCATCAGACTGCGCCACGTGGTTCCTCTGGTCCTGGTCCAGGTGCGGTTCGGGGAAGGACACCCTGGAGGTGAAGTCGGTCTCCACGAAGGACCGTCGCTTTCTGGACCTGCTCCTCAGTCTGGACACCATCTCCCTCCCTCCTCCTCCTCCTCCCTCCTCCTCCTCCTCTTCTCCTTCCCTCTCCGGATCCCAGGCGCTGGTTCCGATGTCGCTCGGGCTCACGGTGTGGCCCGTCTCCCTCGTCTCTCCGGGGGAATCTGGAAGGCGGACAACTCATTGACTCAGCCCCATCAGATGACATTTGGGTAATATTCAAATTAAAAAACAAAAAGTCAGAGGTACCTCCTCAGGGGAGCCAAGAACTCACAGGTTGAGAGTAATTACACCTTTCCAATCACTTCATCTCTCGTAAACACTGGCTACTGCCGTTTTAAGGGGCAGTAACGGGAACAATGGGAGAATATTGCCGCTTATCTTTTAGCAAAACATGCTGTTATCTTCTTATGTTATTCAAATGTTATGAGAGACTGTACACAGTTTAAGTCTGCTTAAGACCCATCACCGCCACAACCCACCTCGAGGCACAGCTCCCGATGTCGCTTCTTCGGGGGAGGCGAACCGGTCGCTGGCGTCGAAGAACTCCTCGTCCGAGCTGCTGTCCCCGAAACCGGGCGGCGGCTGGAGGATGGGCACGCACTCCAGCTTCAGAGCCCCGCCCTGCTCCTCGCCCCTCCGCCCCTCCTCCT
The DNA here is from genome assembly GCF_949987555.1 of Borostomias antarcticus. NCBI lineage: Eukaryota > Metazoa > Chordata > Actinopteri > Stomiiformes > Stomiidae > Borostomias > Borostomias antarcticus. The sequence goes on from NC_140253.1 coordinate 11,910,831, forward strand.
CCGGGCCGGGGCCAGGGTGCGGGCGGGGCGGGCTGCGGGCGCTGTCCGGGGTGACGTTGGAGCAGATGTTGTAGTAGCACCGCGCGTCGCTCTGCTCGAAGTTGAACACGCAGTCCAGGCGAGAGGAGGCGGAGGAGAGGGGGCGGGCCGAGCGGTCCTCCCCGCCTCCGCCCCCCGCCTCTGACGCGATGTCGACCCTCTCCCTCCTCTCCTCCTCCTCCTCCTCCTCTTCGCTGGCCTCAGGGGGGCTGGGCAAGTAGTCCGCCATCCGAGAGAGCTCGGCAAAACCGACGTTGCCAGAGACGGGGTCAAGGGTCACGACGGGGTCACCTGATCTCTTGTGCCCCCCTCCTTGACCCTTACAAGGTACGGACGCTTCACCCGCGGTGTTGGGGGGGTCGACGGCAAGGCAGAAGAGGGGGTGGTCGTGAGGGGGAGGGGGGGAAAGGAGGTGGGGGTGAGGGGCGGGGTGTGTGTTGGGGTGAAGGTGGGGGTGCGCGGAGGAGGAACAGGAAATGAAGTCATCCTCCTCCAGGGCGTCCAGGGAGTCGCTGGAGAGGCTGGTGAGGAAGCGGGAGTCCGTCCGGCACGAGTCCGACGCCTCCGACACGGACGGCTGGTCGTCACCTGCTCGCAGCTCTCCTCCTCCTCCTCCCTCATCCTCCTCTGCTCCCTCCTTCTCCACTTCTCCTCCTCTCTCCTCCCCCCCTCCTTTGATCCCTGGTCCTCCCCTGGTCTCTCCCTCTGTCATCCCATTGGGCCCTCCTCCCGCCTTCCACACTCTGTTCTCCTCTCCTCCTCCGGCCTCCACTAGTGTCTCGTTCTCTCCGTTTGCGGAGCGTGAATAAATTACCATTTTCTCCTCTTCTTCCGTCCCCCTTTCTTCTTTCTTGTGGGTTTCTTGGCTTGACGTCACCCTCCTCTCGTCCTCCTTCTTTCCTTCCCTCTCCCCCATTCTCTCCTTCTGTGTCTCCCTCCCTCGCTCCGGGTCCGCACCGCGCCTGGGCCCGGCTTTGCCCCCGTAGGACACGAGCGTGACCAGCGCGTCCATGTCCAAGTCCGAGGAGTCGTCTGAGTCGCTGCCACACCGCGACACGTAACCTGTGCACGCACCCACGCACACACACACATGTACACACACACACACACACACACACACACACACACGTGTACACACACACATGCACACACACACACACACACACACACACACACACACACACACACACACACACACTGCAAATCAGTTCCGGAACTTGATATTCATGACACTATCATCTTACAGAGATAGAAATACCAGCACCGTCTCAGCTACAATCATCTCTTGTCATGCTTTATGTCAATGTATACAGTAGCTGCAAGCCCACAGAATTAAAGTGACATGTAAAAGTTACTAGTGAGTAGAATGGGTGGTAAGGTACATTACTTATTACTTATAATTATTCAATTTAACTTTACAGGACTGTGCACATTGATTGACATAACTGTAAATGTGTCAGTATTATCCAACAGGCTAGAATTCATCTTTAGTTCCTGGGACATAGTTAGCTCTTACTTAGTGTACGTGGCGAGTTAGGTAGAAGTTAGGTGTAATAACTGGTGGTATAAATGGTAGCTGATGCTTAGGTTTGTGGTATAGTAAGAGGTAGGTAGGTTAGCAGTGAGTGGTATAGCTGAGGGGTAGGTTAATACTTAGTGGTATAGGTGGTAGGTAGGTTAGTACTTGATATAGCTGGTGGGAAGGTTAGTACTTAGTGGTATAACTGGTGGTGAGTTAGGTCAGTAGTTAGTAGGTGGTAGTTAGGTTAGCAGTTAGTAGGAGGTAGCTAGGTTAGTAGTTAGTAGGTGGTAGTTAAGTTAGTAGTTAGTAGGTGGTAGTTAGGTTGGTTGGCGGTAGTTAGGTTAGAAGGTGGTAGTTAGGTTAGTAGTTAGTAGGTAATAGTTAGGTTAGTAGCTAGTAGGTGGTAGTTAGATTAGTAGCTAGTAGGTGGTAGTTAGGTTAGTAGTTAGTAGGTGGTAGTTAGGTTAGTAGCTAGTATGTGGTAGTTAGATTAGTAGTTAGTAGGTGGTAGTTAGGTTAGTAGTTATTAGGTTTCACCAGGGGACTATAATCCCATACAAGCGCTGATTAAGTGCATTAGACAAGTCACGATTGGATGTGCCAGAACTGTCTTCAACTAAACAAAAATAAAACGGAAGTAATTGTCTTTTAGTGGCAGTGGCTAGTTGCAAAACTAGAATGGAGAAGTAAGACGCCTCCTTCCCTCCACTAGTCTGGGGGTCCACCTTGGGCAAGTGGTAGTACCCCCTAGCCCCCCTACCTGGGGTTACAGGAAAAAACCCTGATGACAGAACACCAAAAAGGAAGAGAGACCCGGCCCGGAGGAAGCCCGGGGCCCTCGTCTGGAGCCAGGCCCAGACGGAGGGCCCGCATGCGAGCGCCTGGTGGCCGGGCTTACCACGGAGCCCGGCCGGGCCCAGCCCGAATAAGCAACGTGGAAGCACCATCTCCTCCTCCATCGTCCCGTGGACCCACCACCCGCGGGAGGAATTGTCGGGGTCGGGTGCGCTGCCAACTAGGTGGCGGTGAAGGCGGGGGGCACCGACGGACCGGACCCGGGCGGCAAAGGCTGGCTCTGGGGACATGGAACGTGACCTCGCTGGGGGGGAAGGAGCCGGAGCTTGTGAGGGAGGTGGAGCGATACCAATTACACCTGGTGGGGCTAACCTCCACGCACAGCACCGGCGCCGGAACCAAACTCCTGGATAGGGGTTGGACCCTGTTCTTCTCCGGAGTTGCTCACGGTATGAGGCGTAAGGCAGGTGTGGCTATACTAGCTAGCCCCCAGCTGAGCGCCTCTGTGCTGGAGTTCACCCCAGTGGACGAGAGGGTCCTGTGGGGGGGGGGACTCTGACTGTGGTTTGTGCTTATGCACCGAACAGCAGTTCAGAGTACTCAGCCTTCCTGCAGACCCTGAGTGGAGTCCTTTTGGGGGCTCCTGCAGGGGACTCCAGTGTCCTACTGGGGGACTTCAATGCACACGTAGGCAATGATGGAGAAACTTGGAGGGGCGTGATTGGGAGGCATGGCCACCACGATCTGAACCCGAGTGGTGTTTTGTTGTTGGACTTCTGTGCTAGTCACGGTTTGTCCATAACAAACACCATGTTCGAACACAAGGATGCCCACAAGTACACCTGGCATCAGAACACCTTAGGCCGAAGGTCGATGATCGATTTCGTTATCGTATCATCTGATCTGAGGCCATGCGTTTTGGACACTCGGGTAAAGAGAGGGGCAGAGCTGTCCACTGATCACCATCTGGTGGTGAGCTGGTTTCGATGGCGGGGGAAACTTCTGGACAGACCTGGAAAACCCAAGCATGTAGTGAGGGTGAACTGGGAACGTCTGGAGGAAGAGCCTGTCCGGAGAGATTTCAATTGCCACCTCCGGTGGAGCTTCTCAGGCATCCCTGTGGAGGTTGGAGACATCGAGCATGAGTGGTCGGTGTTCAAAGCCTCCATTGCTGAAGCTGCGGCTGGGAGCTGTGGCCTGAGGGCCATAGGTACCTCAAGGGGCGGTAACCCTCGGACACCGTGGTGGACAGCGGTGGTCAGGGAAGCCGTCCGACTGAAGAAGGAGGCCTTCCGGGATATGTTAGCCCGGGAGACCCCAGAAACAGTTGCAGGGTATCGACTGGCCCGGAGGGCTGCGGCTTCGGCCGTGACCAAGGCAAAGCAGCGGGTGTGGGAGGAGTTCGGAGAAACCATGGAGAAGGACTTTCGGTCGGCACCAAAGTGTTTCTGGAAGACCATCAGACACCTCAGGAAGGGAAAGCGGGGGACCATCCAAGCTGTATACAGCAAGGAGGGGACACTGCTGACCTCAACTGAGGAGGTTGTTGAGCGTTGGAAGGAGCACTTTGAGGAACTCCTGAACCCCACTAATCCACCCTCTACGAACGAGGCAGAGCCGGAAGATGATGGGGGGTCGTCAATGTCCTTGGAGGAGGTCACTGAGGTAGTCAAACAACTCCACAGTGGCAGAGCCCCAGGGACTGATGAGATCCGTCCAGAAATGCTGAAGGCGCTGGGTGTAGAGGGGCTGTCTTGGTTGACACGCCTCTGTAACATTGCGTGGAAGTCTGGGTCAGTGCCGAAGGAGTGGCAGACTGGGGTGGTGGTCCCCATATTCAAAAAAGGGGACCAGAGGGTGTGTGCGAATTATAGAGGCATCACATTACTCAGCCTCCCAGGGAAAGTTTACTCCAAGGTGCTGGAAAGGAGGGTCCGGCTGAGAGTCGAACCTCAGATCGAAGAGGAACAATGCGGATTTCGTCCTGGTCGTGGAACTACCGACCAGCTCTTCACTCTCGCAAGGATCTTGGAGGGGGCTTGGGAGTTTGCCCAACCTGTCTACATGTGTTTTGTGGACTTGGAGAAGGCTTACGACCGGGTCCCTCGAGAGGTCTTGTGGAGGGTTATGCGGGAGTATGGGGTGAGGGGGTCCCTACTTAGGGCCATCCAATCCCTGTACACCCAGAGCGAGAGCTGTGTCCGGGTCCTCGGCAGTAAGTCGTCTTCCTTTCCGGTGGGTGTTGGCCTCTGCCAGGGCTGCGCTTTGTCACCAATCCTGTTTGTGATTTTCATGGACAGGATATCGAGGCGTAGCCGGGGGGAGGTGGGTTTGCAGTTCGGTGAGCTGGGGATCACGTCACTGCTTTTTGCAGATGATGCGGTCCTGATGGCATCAGCTGCCTGCGACCTCCAGCACTCTCTGGATAGGTTCGCAACTGAGTGTGAAGCGGCTGGGATGAGAATAAGCACTTCTAAATCTGAGGCCATGGTTCTCAGCAGGAAACCGGTGGCCTGTCCGCTCCGAGTAGGAAATGAGTCCTTACCCCAAGTGAAGGAGTTCAAGTATCTGGGGGTCTTGTTCACGAGTGAGGGAACCATGGAGAGGGAGTTTGGCCGGAGAATTGGAGCAGCTGGTGCGGTTCTGCAGTCGCTTTACCGCACTGTTGTGACGAAAAGAGAGCTGAGCCAAAAGGCAAAGCTCTCGATCTACCGGTCTATCTTCGTCCCCACCCTCACCTATGGTCATGAAGGATGGGTCATGACCGAAAGAACGAGATCACGGATACAAGCGGCCGAAATGAGTTTTCTCCGGAGGGTGGCTGGGGTCTCCCTGAGAGATCGGGTGAGAAGTTCAGTCATCCGGGAGAGACTCGGAGTAGAGCCGCTGCTCCTTTGCATTGAAAGGAGCCAGTTGAGGTGGTTCGGGCATCTAGTGAGGATGCCTCCTGGGCGCCTCCCTAGGGAGGTGTTCCAGGCGTGTCCGGCTGGGAGGAGGCCGCGGGGTAGACCCAGGACTAGGTGGCGGGACTACATCTCCGCACTGGCCTGTGAGCGGCTAAAGATTCCCCAGGCAGAGCTGGTTGATGCTGCTAGGGAAAGGGATGTCTGGGGCCCCCTGCTGGAGCTGCTGCCTCCGCGACCCGACCCTGGATAAGCGGATGAAGATGAAGAAGATGAAGATGAAGAGTAATTGTCTTTGGAGCCAAAGAAGAACGATTAAAAGTCAGCGCTCAGCTCAAAGCCAGAAATCTTGGTGTAGTCATGGACTCAGACCTGAATGTCAACAGTCACATTAAGACAATTACAGGTCAGACTACTATCACCTGAAGAATATATCAAGGATTAAAGGATTTATGTCTCAGCAGGATCTGGAAAAACTTGTCCATGCGTTTATCTTCAGTAGACTTGACTACTGTAACGTTGTGTTTACCTGTCTCTCTAAAAAATGTATCAGACAGCTGCAGCTGATTCAGAACGCTGCTGCTCAAGTCACTAAGACCAAAAAGTGGATGACATAACTAAAGTTCTGAGGTTGAGGTCCTTACACTGGCTTCCTATCTGTCAAAGAATTGACTTTAAAATACTGCTGTTGGTTTATAAAGCACTGAATGCTTTAGGGACAAAATATATTTCTGATCTGCTGCTACGTTATGAACCATCCAGACCTCTCAGGTCATCTGGCACAGGCCTGATTTCTGTCCCCAGAGTTAAAACAAAACATAGAGAAGCATCGTTCAGTTTTTATGCTCCACATATATGGAACAAACTTCCAGAAAACTGCAGGTCTGCTGCAACTCTCAGTTCTTTTAAATCTTTTTGCCGCTGCTTTTTATTAAATCAAATAATTTTTAATTCATACACTGCACTGTAACTTTTATTCCTGTATTTAATTTTTTCCGGCATTTTGTTTTAAATGTTACCTTTTATGTGTTGCACTTTGTCTTGATGCTTTTAATGTCTCATGTAAAGCACTTTGAATTGCCTTGTTGCTGAAATGTGCTATACAAATAAACTTCCCTTGCCTAGGTGGTAGTTAGGTTAGTAGGTGATAGTTAGGTTAGTAGTTAGTAGGTGGTAGTTAGGTTTGTAGTTAGTAGGTGGTAGTTAGGTTAGTAGTTAGTAGGTGGTAGTTAGGTTAGTAGTTACTATGTGGTAGATAGCTTAGTAGTTAGTAGGTAGTAGTTAGGTTAGTAGTTAGTAGGAGGTAGCTAGGTTAGTAGATAGTAGGTGGTAGCTAGGTTAGTAGTTAATAGGTGGTAGTTAGGTGGTAGTTAGGTGATAGTTAAGTTAGTAGGTAGTATTTAGGTTAGTAGTTAGTAGGAGGTAGCTAGGTTAGTAGTTAGTAGGTGGTAGTTAGGTTAGTAGTTAGTAGGTGGTAATTAGGTTAGTAGTTAGTAGGAGGTAGTTAGGTTAGGTGGTAGTTAGGTTAGTAGGTGGTAGTTAAATTAGTAGTTAGTAGGTGGTAGCTAGGTTAGTAGTTAATAGGTGGTAGTTAGGTTAGTAGTTAGTAGGTGGTATCTAGGTTAGTAGTTAATAGGTGGTAGTTAGGTTAGTAGGTGGTTGTTAGGTTAGTAGGTGGTAGTTAGGTTAGTAGTTAGTAGGTGGTACTTAGATTAGTAGTTAGTAGATGGTAGTTAGGTTAGTAGGAGGTAGTTAGGTTAGTAGTTAGTAGGTGGTAGTTAGATTAGTAGTTAGTAGATGGTAGTTAGGTTAGTAGGAGGTAGTTAGGTTAGTAGGTGGTAGCTAGATTAGTAGTTAGTAGGTGGTAGTTAGGTTAGTAGTTAGTAGCTGGT
>NC_140253.1:11922981-11942981 GCF_949987555.1 Borostomias antarcticus
GTAGAGAGCTGTCTTCTCCCTTCACCCCCTGGCTGGTTGGTCTCCATACCTCCGCCGGGTTTCATTCCCGTGGGCGTTTGTCTGTCGTTTCCCCACCTCCTCTAACCCTCCCTCCCTCCTCTAACCCACCCTCCCTCCCTCCGCCCGTCTATCCATCTGCATGTTCCCAGCCTCCTCCCGCTAGCCTGTTTCCGCCTCCTTCTCTCTCTCTCTCCCTTTCTCTCCCTCCCCTCCTCCCTCTCAACCCTCTGCTTTCCTCTCCGCCTCGTGCGTCCGCGCCCTCCCCTCCCCTCCCTCTCTAATAGTGTATTTATTGTCCTTTAATCATCATTGTCCTGGAGTGGAGGGGGGGGGGGGGCTGCCTGGGATCGATCCTCCCCTCCCCTCCCCTCCCCTCCCCTCCCCTCCCCTCCCCTCCCCTCCCCTCCCCTCCCCTGCCCTGCCCTGCCCTGCCCTGGCGGTTAATGGAGGCCGGGCCTCCGGCCGCGCCGCCTTCCGGGCCGGAGTAGTTATTTATACATCCGCGGGGAGGATGGGAACTGGAAACCGCGTGCGCCAGACCGGGTTCCCTTCCGAACCCCGGCCACACGGGGGACAGGGAGGAGGAGGGGGGCGGGACGGGAGGCAGGACGCCGGGATATCGTGACGACGGCTCGCTGCGTCATATCCGGCTCTCGGTGACCCTCCACAGAGTTCCCTACAGCCTGGCTGTAGCGTCGCATCACAGCTACACACTGCACGTGGCTCAGGAGGTAGAGTAGAGCGGCCGGCTGCACCCCCTGAGCTACAGTTCCATCCCATCTTCCGGAGTGCGCCGAAGTGTCCTTGAGCAAGGTGCTGAACCCCAAAATCGCTCACGTGCGGCACGGTGGCGCTGTACCTAGTATTGTCGCCTCACAGCAAATAGGTCTCCGGGCCTTTCTGTGTGCTGTTTGCATGTTCTCCCCGTGTTCGCAAGGGTTTCCCCCAAAAATACCCCAATATGAAAAACATGCAGAAGAACAGATCGCTGACGCTGTCCATCCCTGGCGAAGAGCAAGGAGCGCTTGGTTGGCCCCCGGGCGAGTCCCACGCACGCTGCCTACTGTCTGCTCCCGGCTGCCCTTGGGGGAAGGACGACGGTTTCATCAGCGGCTCTAAATGCGTGTGTGTGTGTGTGTGTGTGTGTGTGTGTGTGTGTGTGTGTGTTGCCCATTTCACATGTGCAAAAAGAGTTTGCTGAGTGACAAATTAAGATTTCTTCTTCACTGTGAAGCGAAACCCATTCACACGAGTGACAAATAAAGATTTCTTCTTCACTGTGAAACCCATTCACACGAGTGACAAATAAAGATTTCTTCTTCACTGTGAAACCCATTCACACGAGTGACAAATAAAGATTTCTTCTTCACTGTGAAACCCATTCACACAGACGATCTGGTTGGGCGTCCGCCGCGGGCGCGCTCACCTGAGAGTGACCGTTGACCTCGACCTCCTCCGCGAAGCGCACTTTGACCGGGTTGGATCTGAGGATGGCCCTCTTCTCAGGCGTGATGAAGGAAGACTTGGGTCCCTGCAACGGCGCCGGAAGTAAACAAGTAAACAGCTAGTCGACAACGAGTAAACAACTTGGAACTCGGAGACACAAACGTCACCGCTACGTTAAGACTTACAGACGAACAACATTCAAATGTTCTTGCTCGTTCGAGTACGGCGAATCCTATTATCAATAATATGAGAAAGTTCACCCAAATGTACACCCAAATACACGCCTTTCCACACACATTTGTCCATCTCTATGCTGCTCATTAAGAGGCACCCGCACCCGCACTAACCAGACTTGGGTTAGTTTTATCAGTGTTATTGAACTACATGGATGTTTGGAGGACCGTCCCGGAGACATCAGCCCAGAATGGTTTCCCCTCCCCAACAGTAAAAGACAATTACAGCCAATTATTTCCGGGGAGGGACACTAATGCTTTAAGATTGCTGGTAACCGCGGACATCAACAAATGTGGAGAAACCCAATGGTGTTTTGTAGCCCAGGATCAATCATATGAATCATAGTGTTTTGTCCATTTCAGTGTGTTTGAGATCGGAGTCAATGTAGTGACGCTTCAGTGGGTGCTGTTACTTTTTCTAAATCTATGTAATGTATCTATTATATAAGTGTAATGTACATGCGTGTATCTAAACAAAAAAACAAACACACACACACACACATACACACACACACATAATAGTGAGAAATTACAGTGTGTGTGTGATCAGGTGCTCGGCAACTCCTATGGGGTGTGAAAAGTGCCCTTTGGTTGCTTGTTCAAGCTTACTTACAACGTGTATGTATGTGTGTGTGTATGTGTGTATGTATATACATACACACACACATACAGACATACACACACGTTCGTGTGAACAAGCAGAGCTCACTGCAAAACATGCGCACATGCGCGGTAGTTCGCTCGCGCTTTAAATGAATGGGGGAGCTCACGTGACCGAATGACTGTTTGCGTTGTGAGTTGTGAGCTCAGTGGCGCGTGTATGTGTGTGTGTATGTGTGTGTGTGTGTATGTATGAGATCGAACATAGCCTACATACATACACACACACATACAGACACACATACACCTTCGTTCCAACCAGCGCAGCTGTATGTGAAACCGCTTGCGCATACCATCGCGGTAGCCACCGTTCAAGCTTACTTACAACGTGTATGTATGTGTGTGTGTATGTGTGTATGTATATACATACACACACACATACAGACATACACACACGTTCGTGTTCGTCCAGCAGAGCTCACTGCAAAACATGCGCACATGCGCGGTAGTCGATCGCGCTTTAAATGAATGGGGGAGCTCACGTGACCGAATGACTGTTTGCGTTGTGAGTTGTGAGCTCAGTGGCGCGTGTATGTGTGTATGTATGTGTGTGTGTGTGTGTATGTATGAGATCGAACATAGCCTACATACATACACACACACATACACACACACATACACGTTCGTTCCAACCAGCGCAGCTGTATGTGAAACTGCTTGCGCATACAATCGCGGTATCCACCGCACTTCCGCGTGACGTCACCGAATGCTCTGCCGCTGTTTTGAGAAGAGCGTGTATGTGTGTATGTATGTGTGTGTGTGTGTGTGTGTGTATGTATGTCTGTGTGTGTGTGTCTGCCTGACTCGCTTAATGAAGGACTTCGATAGTCTACATCGCTTCAGAGAATGAAGACGACTATGGTAAATATAGCACAAAAAATATTAATATCTGCGTGGTTAGATGACAAGACCATGCTTTGTGGGTAGATCGTATGCCAAATCAATTTGTTTTTTTGTTTAGATGGGGGAGAGCCGGGTCAAAAGTCGCGCAGGACAAAAGTCGCGTTCCCATTTTCTCCAGAATGACTGGACCTGCAAATATGTGGTTATACTTGCCTGCACATATTACCGTGTACGAGCTCCCTTCAAATTTTGGGCGCGATCGCAGCATATTTGACAGAGATATCGATGGAAAACCACTTTTGCCCCATATAAGTAAAATCATGGTCTCATAAGCATTTTTCGATTTTAAATTTGTGTACACTTGTTTTAGTTTGCAAACATATGCAATTTTCTTAGCATATCTACTGGCTACATGATAACATAGCTTTCAAGTTCTGTCGAGCAAGTCGTGCCTGCAAGCCAGGGAGAAATGACAGGAGACCGTGGCGGGACAAATGTCGCATCCCGTAGAGTGACAGAAGTCGCATTCTGATGGCTTAGAACCAGAGGGGTGCGCGAGTGACATTTGGGCAGAATGAACAGGTGAAATTAAAGCTCTCGAAGAGATCTTTCTAATGCTATTGGTCAGCTTTGTATGCAGTTTTAATGTGAAAGATACTGTTACGGCTCCGCCTCCGCCTGTGCGCTCTCTAGCTCCCACCACCGTTCCCGCAGCGCGCGCGCCACTGCCTTCCACTTCAGCGTGCGCTCTGCGCGCCCTTCGACGTGATCACCCCGCACACCTGAACACGGTTCCGCTAACGAGCTCCGAGGGAGAAATGACAGGATTTGACATGCATTTCTTCCTGCCCATTTTAGTTTATTGCAGATTTGTCAAAATCATGATTGTTTCGCTAGGTCGCGAGGAAGTCGCGTGAGAACCACTTCAAACTAATCATTTAGGTAGCAAATCACCTTGGTAACAAAATAGTTGTAAACAAAATAATTTGCTCTGCGTGGGGACAAACACAAAACGAATGTATTATTAGACATCATAATAATATATAGCCTTCAACGACCTCCTGAGCTGTCTGCCTGATGGTCTCAGGGCTAAAGAGACCGCGCGTCGTTTTCCTCACCCTAACTCTTGGCATGCTGTCAATGAAAGAAAATACATTGTAGGCCTAAATAAACATGGTTTTAGGCTATTGTGTTTATGTAGGCCTATAGGTTAAGCTATTTGTGTTCATAAGGTAACGTCATTGTAAACGAAAGTAGCCTATATAATCCAATTGACCAGGGGGTTTGACAAAAGTTAAGAGGCAAAATAATTTGTCTTGACTGCATTTAAGATGTATCTGTAAGGGGGCTGGTTTGCTAGCTGACCCAAACGCACGGACACAGACGGACAGTTCCAAGCCCAGAGGGCGGTTTAATACAAAGCGGAGGTACAGAGGGCAAGGCAAAGGGTAGTCAAGTTCAGGCAGGGGTCAATCTATCAACAAACAATGTCCAGAAAACGTAATCCAAGCCGTGGTCGAGGTCCGGGGAGAATGGGTCGGGGAAGCCGTGTGTCAGTCCAGGAAAAGAGCAGCAAACAAACCGGAATCACAACGAATCTTAGGGAAGAACGTTGGGAAGACCGGGTTCTTATAGGGGAGGTGATTGGATGAGTGGTGGCAGCAGGTGAGCCGCGCCCTCGGAGCTCGTTAGCGGAACCGTGTTCAGGTGTGCGGGGTGATCACGTCGAAGGGCGCGCAGAGCGCACGCTGAAGTGGAAGGCCGTGGCGCGCGCGCTGCGGGAACGGTGGTGGGAGCTAGAGAGCGCACAGGCGGAGGCGGAGCCGTAACAGTATCTTTCACATTAAAACTGCATACAAAGCTGACCAATAGCATTAGAAAGATCTCTTCGAGAGCTTTAATTTCACCTGTTCATTCTGCCCAAATGTCACTCGCGCACCCCTCTGGTTCTAAGCCATCAGAATGCGACTTCTGTCACTCTACGGGATGCGACATTTGTCCCGCCACGGTCTCCTGTCATTTCTCCCTGGCTTGCAGGCACGACTTGCTCGAACGAAACTTGAAAGCTATGTTATCATGTAGCCAGTAGATATGCTAAGAAAATTGCATATGTTTGCAAACTAAAACAAGTGTACACAAATTTAAAATCGAAAAATGCTTATGAGACCATGATTTTACTTATATGGGGCAAAAGTGGTTTTCCATCGATATCTCTGTCAAATATGCTGCGATCGCGCCCAAAATTTGAAGGGAGCTCGTACACGGTAATATGTGCAGGCAAGTATAACCACATATTTGCAGGTCCAGTCATTCTGGAGAAAATGGGAACGCGACTTTTGTCCTGCGCGACTTTTGACCCGGCTCTCCCCCATCTAAACAAAAAAACAAATTGATTTGGCATACGATCTACCCACAAAGCATGGTCTTGTCATCTAACCACGCAGATATTAATATTTTTTGTGCTATATTTACCATAGTCGTCTTCATTCTCTGAAGCGATGTAGACTATCGAAGTCCTTCATTAAGCGAGTCAGGCAGACACACACACACACACACACACACACAGACATACATACACACACACACACACACACACACACACACACACACACACATACACGCTCTTCTCAAAACAGCGGCAGAGCATTCGGTGACGTCACGCGGAAGTGCGGTGGATACCGCGATTGTATGCGCAAGCAGTTTCACATACAGCTGCGCTGGTTGGAACGAACGTGTATGTGTGTGTGTATGTGTGTATGTATGTAGGCTATGTTCGATCTCATACATACACACACACACACATACATACACACATACACGCGCCACTGAGCTCACAACTCACAACGCAAACAGTCATTCGGTCACGTGAGCTCCCCCATTCATTTAAAGCGCGATCGACTACCGCGCATGTGCGCATGTTTTGCAGTGAGCTCTGCTGGACGAACACGAACGTGTGTGTATGTCTGTATGTGTGTGTGTATGTATATACATACACACATACACACACACATACATACACGTTGTAAGTAAGCTTTGAACAAGCAACCAAAGGGCACTTTTCACACCCCATACCGCACTTCCGCGTGACGTCACCGAATGCTCTGCCGCTGTTTAGAGGAGAGCGTGTATGTGTGTATGTATGTGTGTGTGTGTGTGTCTGTGTGTCTGTTTCGACTCGCTTAATGAAGGACTTCGATACATCGCTTCAGAGAATGAAGACGACTATGGTAAATATAGCACTAAAAATATTAATATCTGCGTGGTTAGATGACAAGACCATGCTTTGTGGGTAGATCGTATGCCAAATCAATTTGTTTTTTTGTTTAGATGGGGGAGAGCCGGGTCAAAAGTCGCGCAGGACAAAAGTCGCGTTCCCATTTTCTCCAGAATGACTGGACCTGCAAATATGTGGTTATACGTGCCTGCACATATTACCGTGTACGAGCTCCCTTCAAATTTTGGGCGCGATCGCAGCATATTTGACAGAGATATCGATGGAAAACCACTTTTGCCCCATATAAGTAAAATCATGGTCTCATAAGCATTTTTCGATTGTAAAATTGTGTTAAATTGTTTTAGTTTGCAAACATATGCAATTTTCTTAGCATATCTACTGGCTACATGATAACATAGCTTTCAAGTTTCGTGCGAGCAAGTCGTGCCTGCAAGCCAGGGAGAAATGACAGGAGACCGTGGCGGAAGTCGCATCCCGTAAGCAGGGGTGGCCAACCCGCGGCTCCACGCCCGTCAATGTGCGGCTCCTCCATTCATTGATTAAAAAAAAGTTGGCTTGCGGCTCTTTCATCCTTTCATTAAAAAATAAATTCATTCATTCCATAAGAACGTTTCTCTCTCTCTCTCTCTCTAGTTTCGCTGTGCATTTCTTCCTGCCCATTTTAGTTTATTGCAGATTTGTCATAAAATCATGATTGTTTCGCTAGGTCGCGAGGAAGTCGCGTGAGAACCACTTCAAACCAATCATTTAGGTAGCAAATCACCTTGGTAACAAAATAGTTGTAAACAAAATAATTTGCTCTGCGTGGGGACAAACACAAAACGAATGTATTATTAGACATATCATAATAATATATAGCCTTCAACGACCTCCTGAGCTGTCTGCCTGATGGTCTCAGGGCTGAAGAGACCGCGCGTCGTTTTCCTCACCCTAACTCTTGGCATGCTGTCAATGAAAGAAAATACATTGTAGGCCTAAATAAACATGGTTTTAGGCTATTGTGTTTATGTAGGCCTAGGTTAAGCTATTTGTGTTCATAAGGTAACGTCATCGTAAACGAAAGTAGCCTATATAATCCAATTGACTGGAACCAGGGGGTTTGACAAAAGTTAAGAGGCAAAATAATTTGTCTTGACTGCATTTAAGATGTATCTGTAAGGGGGCTGGTTCGCTAGCTGACCCAAACGCACGGACAGTTCCAAGCCCAGAGGGCGGTTTAATACAAAGCGGAGGTACAGAGGGCAAGGTAAGGGTAGTCAAGTTCAGGCAGGTGTCAATCTATCAACAAACAATGTCCAGAAAACGTAATCCAAGCCGTGGTCGAGGTCCGGGGAGAATGGGTCGGGGAAGCCGTGTGTCAGTCCAGGAAAAGAGCAGCAAACAAACCGGAATCACAACGAATCTTAGGGAAGAACGTTGGGAAGACCGGGTTCTTATAGGGGAGGTGATTAGATGAGTAGTGGCAGCTGGTGAGCCGCGCCCTCGGAGCTCGTTAGCGGAACCGTGTTCAGGTGTGCGGGGTGATTACGTCGAAGGGCGCGCAGAGCGCGCGCTGAAGTGGAAGGCCGTGGCGCGCGCGCTGCGGGAACGGTGGTGGGAGCTAGAGAGCGCACAGGCGGAGGCGGAGCCGTAACAGTATCTTTCACATTAAAACTGCATACAAAGCTGACCAATAGCATTAGAAAGATCTCTTCGAGAGCTTTAATTTCACCTGTTCATTCTGCCCAAATGTCACTCGCGCACCCCCTGGTTCTAAGCCATCAGAATGCGACTTCTGTCACTCTACGGCAGGGGTTCCCAAACTTTTCAGCCCGCGACCCACAAAATAACGGTGCCAGAGACTCGCGACCCCCACTATCCCCGGAGGTGGTTAAATGTCCGCGCGCACACGCACTAATAGGCCTACGCTATTCAAACACGGGCATAAACGGCACAAAACACAAAATAACATAACAGCCTAACAACTATAATATTAATTTATATAGTAATTACATTTAGTAAGCTTACCTAATGTGATGGATGGGCACTATGCTATACTCTTCCTTTAGTTTGTTGTCAAGTTTTGTGAAAATGTCCTGGCCTGTGCACGTCCCATCCAGCGCAGTGCACATATGTCCTCCTCGAGTTTTCCATCAAAACTGTATCTGACGAATACAAGCAGCTGGGCATCGTTTGCTATATCTGTGGTTTCATCTAACTGCAAAGCATATCTCCCTGCTTTCTTTACTCTGTCAATCAGTTGAGCCTTTATGTCCTGGGCTAGGTCGGTGATGCGCCGGGCAATGGTATTGTCAGACAGCGGCACTGATTCAATCTCACGGGCCAGTTTATCCCCATGCATATTCCGACTTATAGCTATAGCAGCGGGTTTGATTAAGGTTTCCCCGATTGTGTGTGGCTTTTTTGCCTGTGCAATTAAGTACGCCACCTCATATGATGCCTTTTGCGCTTTGGTGGGGATTGTTGCTTGTTCCGTTAGCACTTTCTCAAGTGTCGAAGCATTTTTACGGGCTTTAGGCTTTCATTTGCAAGCACCTCCGTGCACACGACACACTGGGGATGTACTTTGTTGATAACGATGCATACGAATCCATACCGGATATATTCCTCTCTTTTAATCGTTTTTAAACGAATGTACAAATGAATAAACGAATATCAGAATGCATTTCACACATTCTGATAATTGGCACCAAAAAAACACACTTTCTGGAAATTATCTCGCGACCCCCGGGAGTCATCTCGCGACCCCCACTTTGGGAACCACAGCTCCACGGGATGCGACATTTGTCCCGCCACGGTCTCCTGTCATTTCTCCCTGGCTTGCAGGCACGACTTGCTCGCACGAAACTTGAAAGCTATGTTATCATGTAGCCAGTAGATATGCTAAGAAAATTGCATATGTTTGCAAACTAAAACAATTTAACACAATTTTACAATCGAAAAATGCTTATGAGACCATGATTTTACTTATATGGGGCAAAAGTGGTTTTCCATCGATATCTCTGTCAAATATGCTGCGATCGCGCCCAAAATTTGAAGGGAGCTCGTACACGGTAATATGTGCAGGCACGTATAACCACATATTTGCAGGTCCAGTCATTCTGGAGAAAATGGGAACGCGACTTTTGTCCTGCGCGACTTTTGACCCGGCTCTCCCCCATCTAAACAAAAAAACAAATTGATTTGGCATACGATCTACCCACAAAGCATGGTCTTGTCATCTAACCACGCAGATATTAATATTTTTAGTGCTATATTTACCATAGTCGTCTTCATTCTCTGAAGCGATGTATCGAAGTCCTTCATTAAGCGAGTCGAAACAGACACACAGACACACACACACACACACACACACATACATACACACATACACGCTCTCCTCTAAACAGCGGCAGAGCATTCGGTGACGTCACGCGGAAGTGCGGTGGCTACCGCGATGGTATGCGCAAGCGGTTTCACATACAGCTGCGCTGGTTGGAACGAAGGTGTATGTGTGTCTGTATGTGTGTGTGTATGTATGTAGGCTATGTTCGATCTCATACATACACACACACACACATACACACACACATACACGCGCCACTGAGCTCACAACTCACAACGCAAACAGTCATTCGGTCACGTGAGCTCCCCCATTCATTTAAAGCGCGAGCGAACTACCGCGCATGTGCGCATGTTTTGCAGTGAGCTCTGCTTGTTCACACGAACGTGTGTGTATGTCTGTATGTGTGTGTGTATGTATATACATACACACATACACACACACATACATACACGTTGTAAGTAAGCTTGAACAAGCAACCAAAGGGCACTTTTCACACCCCATAAACTCCATCAAGGTCTTCAGCGGAGGGGGCACCATTATGATAATCAAGTGTGTGTGTGTGAGTGTGTGTGTGTGTGTGTGTATGTGTTTGTATAAGCACCACTACCCCCAACCTCAATGACAGGTCTGAAATATAGTTTTGTTGACAACGGCGCTTCAGCATCCTATGTGTATCCTGTATATGTACTAGTGTGTGTGTGTGTGTGTGTGTGTGTGTGTGTGTGTAATCTCACCACTATGGTTCGAAGGACCGTCATCGTAACTGAGTCCTGACATTCCCTAGAGAGAGAGAGAGAGAGAGAGAGCGAGAGAGAGAGATAATTATGAAGGGGTGGACAGAACGGGGGGGGGGGGGGTTACAGCAGGGACAAAAAACTGTGTGTGTGTGTGTGTGTGTGTGTGTGTGTGTGTACCTGACAATGTCGGCAGCCTGCTCTGGGGTCAGGTCATCAACGGCTACATTGTTGATCTTTACGAGCTGGTCGCCAGGGACAAGCCGACCGTCAGCAGGACCCCCTAGACACACACACACATACACACACACACACACACACAAGATCCTCATGACCTCCACGTCGACATCAGCTTCACTAGCGACAATGCATACAAACAGCTGTGTGTGTGTTCTGTGATCATCATCACTCTATACACCAAACCCATAACGGATTCCTATTTCAGTGTGAAGAGGAAACAGTCTTGAGAGAGAGAGAGAAAGCGAGAGAGAGGGAGAGAGAAGGAGAGAGAGGGAGGGAGAGAGAGAGAAAGAGAGAGAGAGAGAAAGGGGGAGAGAGAGAGGTGGAGAAAGAGAGAGGTGGAGAGAGAGAGAGAGGTGGCGAGAGAGAAAGACAGAGAGAGAGAGAGACAGAGAGAAAGAGAGAGAGAGAGGCAGGTTTAGAGCCAGGGCTTAGCAGGGCCACAGGGAGGAGAGACTAGTGGGATGGGCAGGGACAGATGGCGGCAGCCCTATCCTGAACCACTGAAGCCAGCCTTCGGCCCCAGGGGTCCGGCCCCAAACAACATGGTAAATGGACTGCACTTGTATAGCGCTTTTATCCAAAGCGCTTTACAATGGCCTCTCATTCACCCATTCACACACCAATGGCGGCAGCTGCCATGCAAGGTGCTAACCTGCTCATTGGGAGCAATTTGGGGTTCAGTGTCTTGCCCAAGGACACTTCGACATGTGGACAGGAGGAGGCGGGATTCGAACCGCCGACCCTACAATCATTGGACGACCCGCTCTACCACTGAGCCACAGCCACCCCAGACAAGTCGAACACACTGCCACAACACACTGTGAGTACGAGTCTGTATATATATTTAGTTAAAATTTTATGGTCTTGTTGATTAGTATAGGGTGGGCCTATAATATGAATACATTTGATATCAAATACCCTTTATACTATAGAGGTTAACCATTGTGGGGCCTATGGCATATCTGTGGTACAACACTGACGCAAACTGTGCTATCGATTCACATCACAAATGTTTCGCCCTGTTCCTGTAACTCCTGTGACCCAACCCAGCCACTTCCACAAGCTCAGCAACACCCCCCTCCACCTCCGCCAGGCCTAACAGAAAAACCCCTTAATGGATTCCATTGAACACTGAAACGCCCTGCTAGCAACAGCATCTCTGGCTTTCCATCATACTGTGACATCACAGTAGGATTCCATCGCTGTCCATTATTATGCGATCATTCCGTGAAAATTCCACGGAGCGAAAAAAAAGGATGTGGTCTTTCGCCGTTCGGACGCTGGTGCTTCACGGAGGCGCAGTCATGAACTGCGTAGGTAGATTTGACTATGCCAGGTGGTTGGTGCTGAAGCACCTGCCTTGCCTCGGTGATGAAGAAGACTCCTTCAGCATAACTGTATGTTACACTTCGCGTGTCTGTGTGTGTGTGTGTGTGTTGGCAGTGACAGCACAGTTCAGGGTTCAAATCCTGTTTCCCTTTATATGGTGCAGACACAGTAGCTTGCATTGCTGTGGGGCTTGAACTGGTAACTGTGTGTTCTGTAACTAACACCAACATTCTCTAGTTGGCTGTTGGCTTTGGAATGTTTGTTGGATGTTAGGGTTTGAATGTCTGATAAACTAACTGCCACTTTTCTAGTTTGGGTTGGATTGCTACAACTTAAATCATATTTGTTCTGGACTTATTTATTCATTTTAATTTTATTGTGTTTGTTAGAGGCAATGTCTGTAAGTATTGGAAGTTATCATCATTATGTCTTTATAACTAAGTTAGAGCATTGTTTTGATTAAACTATAGGCTGTCTAACTATAAGAAATCAATACACGGAAGCTAATTCATTCATTCATAGGTTTGCAGATAATTTCAATGTACCAATTGTACAGTATACTATACAGTATGTACTAATCTTCTATGAGCTTATTGTGTTATCATATAATTTGTGTAAATTGTCAAGCTAGAGTTGAATTGCATAGATTTTATTAATAGCAGTTATCCATATTGTAATTCTTCTTTCAAAATGACATTGTAAAGACAAGGCTACAACTTTCTACCTACTTTGTACTGTATGTTTTAGTAATTGTTATTACAGTTTTACAGTCGAACCAGATGAACTGAACCTTGAACAGCTTGAACTGCTTCTTGTGGCGTAATTTGAATCACTGCTGGATAGCTAGGCACAGCTGTCTAGTGAGACCAGTGCACTGTGGTTATACATCAAAAGAGGGTTGCTGGTTCAAGTCCAGCTTCTATCACAGTCTGTTGTTTTGTTGTATTTCTGTTTTGTTGCAGGAGGGATGCAGCGCTGGTCTGGCAGCTCTGTTCTGCCTCCACTGCTGCGGAAGCAGGCTTCCTCCGTGCTGGAGGCAGAGGAGAGAGAGGGACTCCGGGGACGAGAGACTTCCACCATGCTGGAGGTCGCAGAGGAGACGGAACGACGAGGGAGAGGGGGATGAGAGGAGAGAGAAGAAGGGGGAGGTCGGGAACCAGGAAGAAGAGGACGCAGGAGAGCGCGAGGCCGGGTCTCTGGAGAGGCCCGCGGGACCGGAGATGACCCGGCTCCTCGGGGCGAATCGCTCCTCCTCCTCCGCCGCCAGGGCGGATGGGGGGTTCCCCGCACCCGAGTCCACGCGCGCCCGAGGGCGCCGGCGCACAGGCCCTCGCTTCCCCTTCTACCCCCCTCGCCGTCCGGCCGTAGCAGAGCCGGCTCGGGCCCGGGACAGAGCAGCGGAAGTGGGGTTCAGATGGGGCAGGGGGAACCGGGAGAACCCCACAACCACAAGGTTCTACCCCTGAGCATCCAGAAAGACTGCGACTGCAGCAGCCGTATTCAGCTGCTTTTTGTAAATGGTCGTATCTCCGCCACTGTGGCGGATTACGCCTCGCCAAAGCCGCAAAACCTTCTATATACTTGATACATTCAAACAATATTGTCCTTTGTTATTTATTAAGAAGCTAAAGCATCACTTGTTTTTGGAAGAATATAATTTTGCACGTCCAACCTGGGGCGACGTCCTGCACCAGTATGGGGGTCTGCGGGGACAGGCTGAGGCCGTGGGAGCTGAGGAGGGGGTCCCACAGGACCTGGACCGTCAGGCGGACCGGGTAGCTCCTCTGCTCCGACCCGCTCGACTCCCCGGCCTTCCCTTCTGCCAGGATCCTCTCTCTGGGGGAAGAGACAGACCGGATGGACAGACAGACAGGCAGCCAGCCAGAGAGACAGACGGACAGACAGAGAGAGAGATAGACAAGACAGCCAGACAGACAGGCAGCCAGCCAGAGAGACAGACAGAGAGATAGACAAGACAGCCAGACAGATAGGAAGCCAGCCAGAGGGCAGACAGACACAGTCAGACAGACACACAGAGAGACAGACAGTCAGCCAGACAGACAGGCAGGCAGCCAGACAGGCACTTCATTCGGAAATGAATATTTATGTTTGACGTACAGTTGAGACTACTTTATATCGTGCATTTTTGTTTGTGGCTCCTTAAACATAATCACAGTTTTTACAGATATGTAGGCTAATTAGGCTTTATGGCAACTGGTTTTAATGGGAGTATGTATGTAGAGTCTACCAGCCCTGATGGAGGGATCGCTGCTGAACAAACATGCTGGTAAAACTTCCAAGTCAAATACAACATTGAACTGTTTATCTTTTATAGCTGTGGCCAGCAGCTCTATAGCTCTCTCTCTCGGTTGGCCGGTTGGTCAGTCGATTGGTCGGTTGGCCGGTCGGTCGGTCGGTCGGTCGATTGGTCGGTTGGCCGGTCGGTCGGTTGGCCCGTCGGTCGGTCGGTCGATTGGTCGGTTGGCTGGTCGGTCGGTCGGTCGATTGGTCGGCTGGCCGGTCAATTGGTTGGTCCGTCCGTCCGTCAGTCCACAAAAAAGTGATGACAGAACTGTTCCATTTTTTTTCAGTTCCTTTACAATTTGATCAACTGAAATACACATACTGTAGACTACAACACAACACAACAACGTGAACTGGTCTCGAGGCCACAAATTGACTGTCTGTGTCCCACACATATTAAACTTGGCCTTGGACAGAGAGGACCCAGGAATGAAAAACACAGCTTTTGCGTAGCTGTGCCACAAATCTAATAGTTTCTACAGACAAACAGGTACACAGTCAGCATGTGGTCCCCCACCGGTGATCATGTTTTTGTTGATGAAGCAGTAGAAACGAGGGTACGACCGTAGGAGTTCTCTTCTGCTGATACTGCCGAGGTCACTCTACGCGGCTTTGAAAGTCGTCAGATGGCAGTAGTCTGACGACTGTCTGTCTAGTAATCGGTCCCACACTACATGACCGACTGGCGGAAAGGGACCGGCGACGGGGCGGTCACACATCACGAGACGTCTCACAAAGAGGAGTCCCTAACGAGTCTGTCTGGCCTCCAATCTACGTTGAACCGTTTCCCCCCGGGGATGAATAGAGTAGGCTACCTGGCTGTCTATCTAGACTAACTATCTGAAAACACACGCAAGGTGACCCTTCCAAAAATGGATGTCTGCAAGAAGCTACAGAGGTGAGAATTTATTTTACTGAGACATTAGTAGCCTATACTGGCCTAGTATTATGTGTATTGGCAGTGGGGGAAAACGAACTGTGGCTAGCACTGCTGGGCTCTGGTAACCTACTGTACATCCTGTGACTAAGCACCTTTTAGCATGAGCTAAAAGTGTGTGACTTGTGTGACAGGGGCCGTTTTAATATTTCATCGGGTAGAGGCAAAATATAATTTTAAGTGAAACCTACTCCAAATTCTTCTTGGAGCAGGAAATTCAGTGCTGCAGATGCTGCAGACGCATGTTATAACCAGCGTTCATTATCTGACCAGCGAGAGGAAGCAGAGAAACGAATGCCGCAGTAGGAAAGAAGAAGGTAGGATTCAAATGTACCATCGTGTACATGTTTTTTAGAACAGTTATTCTGTAGATGGATGCTGCCACCACTACCTTTTGTTATTTATTTATTTTCTGCCATCTGTATGGACTAGTTTTAGTTCCTACTATGCTAGCGTACAGTAACTTACTGCTTTGAAAGACAATAACGACGATAACCAGCCTAGCCTGACATACAGGAGAGAATGATGGTCTGGTCAATAGGCTCAACAATTCAAATAAATAATACCTATAATAAAATAAAATAAAAAATATCTATATATAATAATATTCAATAATTGGTTTCTCCTAACCAGGATAAAATGAATGCACCCTCACCCTCGCTAACCAGGACCGACCTAACTCTAGCCCTAATCCCTGCTAGAGCAGGACAAATCTAATGCACCCCTACCCCCTGCTGAGCCAGGCGAAGTCTAACCTGCTGCTGGAGTCCCTGGAGCGTCTGAGCCAGCGTCCGACCACCTGCTCCACCCGGCTGGTCCGGCGGGACGGAGAGCGGCTTCGGTCCCTCTCCTCCATCTGGCTGGGCAGGTCAGGGGGCATAAGGTCAGAGGTCAGAGAGGGCAGAGGTGAGTGAGGTTATAGTGTAGCAAGAGATGCACTGTGTGGAATATCGCAAGAATAATACAGAGATTTGAGTGCGTTTGTACGGACAGAAACGCCTGCATTACACACACACACACTTTCACATTGAGTGCATTCATAAACACATGCATGCAAAAGTGGATGGCACACACCACACACATACAAACACACACCAAACACACACGCACATGCACACACATACACACCACTCTGTGAGTCTCAGGCAAAAATATTTGAGATTTTATGGACTGGGTTTCCTATTTGCGGTGGGGAAAAGTGATGTCACTTGTGGCCGTGTCCTAATAGGGCTGGACTGGTGAGCTCAGCGGCATGTAGGGCTCATGCTAAAAGGGTCCTGATGGCCAATCACGTCAATATCCCTCAATTCATATGGTTTCTAATTGGCAATCTGGACTGTGGTGCCTCCTAAATGGCTCCCCCGGTGGGGTGTTTGTGTGTTGTGCTCAGTTTAAATGGGTCCTGACAGGCCACTTTGAATGTGAAAGTTCTTGTTGAATTGCTAGTAATGAGCATGGTTTCTCTTTTCGTGGTGTTTTGTGGTGGTGTACAGTGATGTGTGGTATGCATTATGCTTCCTGGTGGACCCTTGTCAAAGGTGATGTCACTTTTAAAAGGGTCCCCCCCTGAGAGGGACAGACAGGGAGACTACAATCAGTCTGCAATCAGCCCTTTCAAACAGCTGTCATCAAAGGCTTAAACATATTAGTCCATGAGCGAGTGACCGAATTAGCCAGTGAGTGGGTGAATTAGCTAATGTACTGTATAAACAAGATGAGATTCCAACTGCCAGGTGAAGCGAAGAATGAACTAACAAGTGAATAGTCTAGCGATACCAGACTTCGGAGATCTCTGCCTCCGAAAGTCTAGTGACATCTCCAGTGAAAATCGTCGCTAGAACAGCACCAAAAACCGACGCTACCCATCAGAGCCACTGCTTTCATCTTCAATATGTGAAGGAAATGATGTCCTCCAAACAAACTGGAGTGGAGAATCAAAACAAAACATCCACCGCCGCATTAGGAAGGACCGCCATGAAGACTGAATTTTTTTTCTCCAAATTGTTTCCACCCACTTTTAGCGAAGAAATCTAGACGAATGTCTTCAGTCTTGAGTTGAGCGCTGCATATATATATATAACAACAATGAAGTTATGACCGAATGAAAGAAGGAATGACTGCCCCTCCCTCAGTGGGCAGCGGTGCGTCTCTGGGACTTCCACTCAGAGCAGCTGCAGGAAGCCCCGGCAGCCGGCTGGACAGACGATCCTGACGGCCGGGCATTAACACCGTCCATTAGAGACAGAGGGAGGGAGGTAATATGATGGGGTGGCGGATGCTGGAGAGAGGGGGATGAGAGAGGGAGAGAGGTGGAACAGAGGAGGGTGGAGAGTCAAGGGAGAGAGAACGCGCGCTTCGCCAAGTTGTACTTTGTGGGATATGTATTGAAAACTAAGTTTTCATTTAAACGAAAAACAACAACAACAAAAACGCTACCCATGGCATAGTGTATAGAGGGCTAAGAGGGGGGATATAACAGGGTGAGAGAGATTGGGGAAGAGGGGGAGTGGACAGAGAGAAAGGGAGAGAGAGAGAGAGAGAGAGAGAGAGAGAGAGAGAGAGAGAGAGTGGGTGTGAGGGACAAATGGGAGTTCAGATAGCAGGGACACGGCACAGAGAAGAACATGTTGATTCAGACAGGGAGGGGGCGAGGAAGAGGGAACGCTGTATGAAGGGGACAGAGAGACATCATGAGAGAGGGGGTGCAGAGAAAGGTCATGTGGGACTAGAGAGAGAGAGAGAGAGAGAGAGAGAGAGAGACGGCATCTCCAGAGACTCAGACTATAAGTCATGGCCACTCTATCCCTCCACCGGCCTGCCCCTTCCCCCCTTCTCACATTACACACAGGCTAGGAGAGAGGGAAAGAGAGAGGGATGGACTAGGCCAGGGTCAGGCCAAATCATGCT
Source organism: Borostomias antarcticus (assembly GCF_949987555.1). NCBI lineage: Eukaryota > Metazoa > Chordata > Actinopteri > Stomiiformes > Stomiidae > Borostomias > Borostomias antarcticus. The sequence goes on from NC_140253.1 coordinate 11,941,199, forward strand.
AAGCCAGACCTGGACCACACCTGGGCCAAAATAGCTTCTGAAATTAGCCTCTGCTCATTCATGTGTAAACAGTGAAGCGGTGATGTTGCCAACCAATCAGTCCTGGCCATTGCCAGAGCTACACAACTAACTACTACAACAACCAGATTCCATTCATCATTTCACTAAGGACAAGACCCTGTTTCAACTCTTAAAGGTGCAGTATCTGGTTTGTGATTTCCCTTTAGACTTGGGAATTTTTTTGGGAAAGATTTTTAAAAATGCAACCGACAAAATCACTGATCATCCCTTCAGGCCTCCCTCCAAAGCCACTCCTCCAAACTGGAAGAAAACAAATGACACTCACTAGGCAGGGAGGTAGGTTGACAGGCAGGTAGGCCATCCAATCATATCAAGTTGGCAACTCAAAATGATTAGACGCCCTTATTACATTACCTTATTACCTTATTACCTTATTACATATTATTACGGCCTGTAACTTCCACAGATTACGGATTTATTTCATTTTAGTGTCAGAGTACTTTATTTATTGATTGCTGTTGGGATGTAATGAAAATTACAAAAAATTTAACTAAAACTCTTTTTGTTATAAACCCCATATTGCACCTTTAAAATGCCATATACTGCACCTCCCTTTTGAGAAATCACCGATTTGACACAACTAGGCAGATGACTGGAGTAGCAAGGTAGAGCAACACAGGCTTCCAACTATCCAATGGTTGTACTGTAGGAAGAGGGAAGGACAGGCCCGAGACCAAAGTCTTGTTCCTGCACTAAAAGGGCAGGAAAATGGCAAAACATAAACCCTACATCATAGCCATATGCTAATGCTAATGGTAGCTGCTGCAGGCCTCGATCCTCTTCAAAGTGGATTACTGAACACGGATTATGAAATATGGAAGACAATGCCAAAGCATGAAGCGCCTGATTTTGGGCAAAGCTGCAGCTCCTTGCCGCTGATGAGCAGGCAAATTAGTTCTATAGTAGGCAGGTGGAACGCTGGGGGCGGGTTCTATTCGGAGCAGCATTTCTATTGGCTGGCGGCTCGCATCAGTATTTTATGTTAAAATGAGCGGACGGACGGACAGACAGACAGTCAGACGGACAGGCCAGTGGACAGGCTGAGGGTAGCTCTATTACAGTATAGTATAGATATACTGTAGATGTATGTGTTCCCAAGAGGCTGTTGGAGGAACGTTAGGCAACGCGTGAGAAGGAGTGCTGCCCTCAAGGGTGAAGAGAAGTCAGAAATGTCAGCAGTTTCTGTGAAACGTGGCCATTAATGTTACAGAGTGCCTATCGCTGGCTGTGAGGGTGGGTGGTCTATATGAATCGGTGACCCCACAGCCTCACCTTACCTCTCTCTCTCTCTCTCTCCCTCTCTCTCCCCCTCTCTCTCTCTCTCTCTCTCTCTCCCTCTCTCTCCTTCTCTCTCTCTCCCTCTCTCTCTCTCTCTCCCCCTCCCCCCCCCCTCTCTCTCTCTCCCTCTCTCTCTCCCTCTCCCCCCACTCTCTCCATTAGATTACAGCGGACTATGGAGGAATCATATTTCTCTCTATCTATACCTCTTCTTTTGACACCACAGATGTTGGACGGCATGGCTACAACACAAACGCTACTATCAAATACACGTGCACACACGGTGTGCACACACGGTGTGCACACACGTGTTACACACACACACACACACACTCAAAGTAGAAGCAAATGGGGCTACACTCGAGCTCTCTTACTCAGCTTGTCTTTGCCCCACTCTACCACCTTCTTATCCTCCCTCCACTCT
>NC_140253.1:11947981-12022981 GCF_949987555.1 Borostomias antarcticus
ACCGGGTTCCTCTATAATCCACCTTCTGCGCTCAGGGCGGGCCGTCCTGCGCGTCTTCGACGTAAAACAACTTCGTTCACAGCAGGAAAACGGTAAAGAAAGACTGACACTTGCCTCCAACATCAAAAGTGTAAATCAGTGATTTATCCCGTTTACCGTGGACTGCGGAAAGGTACTCCTGTTATATAAAAAAGAGGCCGCTTTAGTGGAGTTGCCTTGTAGTCCCACAGCAGGTGTGCGCGGGACGTTGACGGCAAAACGCACAGTAGGCTACGTCGTTAAGCGACTATAATCTTCTCCCACTCGACAGTTCTGCCCCCCCATCTCTCTCTCTCCTTGTTGCGCAGGCACGCGCGTGCGCGCACGCACGCAAACACACACATTCTCTCTCTCTCTCTCTCTCTCTCTCTCTCTCTCTCTCTCTATCTCAGAGGGCTCGGCATGGGAAATATGTTTACATTGCCAAAGCAAGGGAAAAAAAAAGTAGCCTAAATGAAAACAAAACAAAATAAACAATCATATGTAAATTAATTATGTTATGTAAACTTTACGCTAAATACGTTTTCGAGAAATAAAGGCATTTACAATTTTAAAATATTAGGCTACTCTAAATATGCATTCTCTCTCCCTTTCTCTCTCTCACATGTGGAAGAACAGTGGCAAATAGATAACGGATAGTACAATTACAAGCCCGTCCACACACGCACGCACACACACAGTGCACAGACATTTCATAATGACATCAAATGTTATGGTAGGATATTTAATAGGCATGTGATGTTGGGCTTTAATTGTTCCTATTAAGCATTCCAAATTCAGTGGACAGGTTATAGCTTTCCTCCTTTAATTGCTAGTTTCCATTTTACTTATGCCGGTGCGTTCGTTTGTGGTCGGAGGTGGCAAGTCGCAAGTGGCAAAATACCTACCTCCGACCTGTGTGCATTCGAGGTATATACCATTATATCACAGTTACCTAGTTATATCTAGTGCATTCGAGCAACTGGGGGCTGAGAAACATATCCGAATTTGCGATGAACAAGTGCGAGTTCATGCGGTGTTTTATTTAATAATTCCTAGTAGCAAGTCGCAATTTGCCACCTCCCAGTTCTAAACGAATGCACCATTATCTTATCTGACTTTTCACTGTCATTTGAATCCACTCACGTCGCCGTGAGAGCTTATGGGCGATATTAACCAGAGTATGTTGACCTCTTCTGGAGGTGACTTGTACTACAACAATATTGTTTAATCTCAATGTGCTTTCGACACACTTTCGTGCCGGGGCTAAGTGCTAGTGGGTAAATATTTTGTCCGTCGCAAACTCAATGTTTCTCGGCTCCGCCGGGTTTGGTGCGCGTGAAGACGTCTAAATATTGCGAGTTTAATTAATACATCCATGGTTTGATGCGTCTTCATCGCACACCAAACGGCGGAGGCGAGGGGAGCCGATCACTTCCTGAATTTTGTACAAGGTATTGTGGGTAGCGTAGTGCAGGAAGTAGGGCTGAAGCAAGGAGAACGGTGTTGCTAGCATAGACATTATAAAGATCCAGGTACCTAAGAAGACAGTTTCAATTGCTGGCGATTTAGACCGTTGGCACTAATAGTTAGAATGAGGAGGCATTCAGCTTTTCAATAGCGCTGAAGTTGGAGAGCAGACACATTCACACCTGGGAACCATTTAGCCTGGCAGCTACCGCCATTGGTGTGTGAATGGGTGAATGAGAGGCCTTTGTAAAGCGCTTTGAGTGCCGCTAAGGTGGAAAAGCGCTATATAAGTGCAGTCAATTTACCATTTAAAGAACAAGAAGAGACTGCACCTTTTTATCTGTGGAAAACAAGGAGGAACATGGTCAGCACTTGACATTCAGAAAGACCTTAAATAAATGAAGGGGTCACTAAAAATGCATGTCAGAATAATAATATCATAGTAATGTCAGAACTGGTCACTACCATTACATATCCAGAAGAGGGCGGCGGGTAGCCCATGGATGTATTGGGGTAGCCTAATGTTGAAGGGACATTTTTCCGGTCTCAGGAGGCGGGCTCTAGACAGGATCTCAGTGAAACGCGTCATTGTTCCCGGCTTTCACCGATTGGTTAAGAGTGTATATAAATTGTGTTTGTAATCTGTCTCTCTCTACCTTGGGGACTCTTCAATGTCGAACACTGATTTTAAATCCATCTGAAGAAAACAAGAGACAAGCTCTTTATTCTTTTTGAGTAACAAACGTTTTCATCACAACCTACTCACTAGCCTTTCACTGGCTAGAATAGGCTGCGACAATCTTCAATTCGGTAAGTTGCAAGTTATTTTTTATTTTGAAAAATTAGTGCGCAACAGTTTGGGGCTTCGGTTCAGGAAGTGATTTTTGCCTACATTTACTTGTCCTTTAAAATCCGTGGATTGTAATCCTGGAGCCAATCCAACCAGGGGATCACTGGAGGAAAACAGGGGAGTGTCGTGCGTTTAGTCCAAGGGAGGTTTTTTTAATTTGAGTCCAGGGGAGGGTTAGGCTATATGTCTACACATTTGAATCGATCAAAACAGAATCGTTTATTCAGCTTTTCGGAATTCAGCAAGCTGTTTTGTATGACCATGCTGAGAGGGAAGCGCGTGGAGCGAACAGATAGCGACATGCGGTCTGTTTTCAGTGCATTTCGCTGTTGCTGGTCGTAGCTGCGCGCTTTCGCTTCTTTTATTCGCTGGTGACATTAAATGGGGAGCATTGTTATGGGACTTGTGTTAGAACCCCCCACTAGAGTTACGTTGTAATGGTACGTCCCACACACAGTAGACTATGCTCTTGTCTCCAGCCTCGTTATTGTCACACAAACAAGCATGACCATCATCAATAAGCAAAACTAGGGGCCACTACCTGTGCTGATTCGAAAACGGAAGGCGTTATTTTCTTCCACCTTATTAAAATGATTATTGTCGATTTGGTGGATATATTTCCGTCAGGGGGAGTTTCACGCATTTTTATTCCCGAGTTAAAGTGCTCTAGTAAATTTGGAATGGTCCCTTATTTGATTCTGCGGCGCGCTGTGGCTTCTACCATACGGACTTGTGGTCACGATTGATCAGATAGTTGGTTGGCCTGTGTTCCACGATTGAAACTCTTCAATCAGTATCCCTGCACACCGTGTCATAGAAATTGTAGTCTCACCACCTCCCTCAACTTTTCACATAGCTGTGCTAATCTAATTTATGACAGGATGACCTCTCCAGGAGGTTGATGCACCTAGGCGTTGTCTGCTCCAGAATAACCATCCTTTGTCCCATTGTCCCTGCCAGATTTACCGCCTTTTCTCATGTCACGTGTCTGTATTCTTGACCACTATTGATGATGTCCGCCATTTCTTATGACGTGTACAAATAATCACATCCCTGGAAGCGTCATACCTGTGTATTGCTTGAATATAAGGCGGCGCAAGACAAGCCTACTCCACTTCTGCTGGATACCACTCCCGTGCGCTATCCTGGAAGTCCTTGCGCTCGTATGTTTTCTCAATAAACCAGACTAAACCTCTTTGAGTGAACCTTGGCAAATCTTTTTACTTAAGATCAGTATAATTCCATTACAGTTGACCGCACTGGTCTATAGGCTACATATACACACTGTACATAAACTTTAAAGTTACCATTTAAATACATTTGTAAATATTACTTACTTATTCAATTAAATTCACCTATAACATTTCTGTGACCTTTTGGGATGTTTGCTTTGGTATTGTAAATGTATGTTTCCCATGCCAATAAATCCCTTTGAATTGAACTAAAATATAGAAGACATACAGATAGTTATCCATTCATACTTGCAGAACAGATAGATAGATATGGATTTGTGTTTGTGAAAATGTGCTTTACTGAGATGGAAAGCACAGGGTGTAATCTTACCAGTCTCAGTATGCTCTCCTGTGAAATGTATTGCAGTCTCAATATTTTTACTTGTTTCGCATGGCTTGGACATGAGCATTCCCCTGGTGCTTTTTTTTAACTGTTCCCACGGAGGTCTATGTGCAAGTCATGCCAAACACCTACAAATATTCAGATTGCGATACATTTCACAAGAGAGCATAATGAGACTGGTAAGAATACACCCTGTGCTTCCTGCGCTTTCCTGTCTCAGAAAAGCACAATTATCATAGTTTTCCAACTTATTTACAGGTGGCCCATTGACTTCCATTGTAACCCAGTGAGAGCTTGCAGAAAAACTGCAGCCAGCTCAATACTGAAACGACCAATGAAATGATGGTCTTTGTTTCAGGTTCATGGTAGACAGACAGACCACAAATGGGACTAAATGTCCTAAATAGTACACTACCCCTGTAGCCAAACCGTAAAATACATTAGCGAAACTTGAAAATGAAATCAATTACAGCCTCGCAGCATCTCAATTAGTCCATTAATTGTCAGTCCAACTATGACATGGATTTACTGAGAAAAGAGAAGAGACAGTAAAAGACAAAGTAGCAGAGGGACAAAACAACCCCAGAGAGGGACGCACAAGCAGACAACTAAACATGCTGCAGAGCAGCCAGCCAGCAGAGCTACACAGATGGATACAGACACACAAGCAACCAGAGATAAAGAAGCTCTTAGGAAGCATACGTCTAGGCAGAGACAGATGGAGAGAGATGCACACGCAACCAGAGATGAGCATAATGCTGAACAGCATCAGGCGCGCAGATTAGCTGGGGCAAGGGGGGCAAACTGCGCAAACTGTCTGCAACGCGTCCAAAACATGTATTCTAGAGACTGCGACCGGATCGGAGAAATGCACTGAACAGCCTGGCTCCTGCTTGTGTGAGAATTGATCGCTTTGCGGTGCTTATTCCTCATCCAGTGATGGATGGGTGGATGGAAAACTTTCAACTGAATGTTCATATTGTTCTGATAATTGTAGGCTATAGCAACATAAGAGTGGCAGCTTTGACAGCAACCCAAACATGAGCTAATCCCATAGCTGTAGGCCTACCATGAACGAACTGTTGGATACTGAATATTTGCTGTGCAACATATCCATTGTCCAGTTGTCAAATCGATTATTTATTTTATTTTATTGTGTGTATTTATGACATGTCCAATATGTTTCCAAATAAAATGTTATTATGCCTTAAGGCTAGCCAACATTGTTGCTGTTGTGCTGCGTGGTGCTGAAAGGACAGTTCCTCAAACAAACACAGAGACTGAGTGATCAGGAGGATGCAATAAAATGACAGTGAATGAAATTGCTTCTTGCTGTATTCTAGAAATACAAACAATAGCTTATCACCGGGGTGTAGTCAAAGGACAATGCTTCCATAATAATTGCCATTATGCTAAACAAAATTAGTTTTGTTGTTTTTGGAAGAATTTATTGGAAAATATTGTTAGAAGTAGGCCTAGGCTATATTGTTAGAAGTAGGCCTAGGCTATATTGTTAGAAGTAGGCTGGGGCTGATTGCCCCCCCTGATCAAAAAGTCAAACTGCGCATATGAACATCATGTCACTAGAGAGACAGAAACAGCAGGATCCAGAGATGTAAGGGACTGTGATAGAACTAACGGAAGGAAGTTAATAGAGAAGCAACTAGAAATGAATCCAGAGGCCTATAAACGATGAGATGCAAATAAAAAGGCTATGTTAAGGGAAAGACTTCATGAACAATTAAACAGGACAACAATAGGCAGGCTTTTTAGAGATCGTGTCAGGGATGGACCCATCTTTGCATGTGTAAACTGTAGAATAATTAGGCATTACAATCAGGTGAAGAAATATGAACACATGCTCATTTCTCAGATTTCCAGAATCTATTCTGCTGCTCTCACTCAAAATAAACCATCTCTCCAGTCTTGAAAGTTTCCCTTCCTCCCTCCATACAGTCAGTCCCTACATCTCACCCACTTGGTTTTCTCCCTCCCTCTCTTCCTTCATCTTTCCTTCCTCCCGTCTCTCCCTCCCTCACCTGTTTGTTTTTTATGAAACCACCCCCCACTCTCCCCCAGGTATGTGAACTTTGGCCGTACTGAGGAAGAGCAGAACCTGGTAGCGTTTCAGTACCGTGGAGGGATCCTGTTTCACTGCTGTCGGCTGCTGGCTGTCGGGGAGGAGCTGCTGGTCTGGTACGGACAGAGTACAGATACAAGAGCATCTCCTTCGGCTACTTCTGGGACAAAAAGAGCACCGCTAGAGGTATCTGTCCTCAACTCTTCTTCCCTCTGTCTTCTCCTTCATCTCTCTCTCATCTACCTCTTTCCTTAAAGCTGAAAGAACCAGAGGTCTGCTGGTCATAATAGTAACCGCTGTCCAAGTAGCTCTCCTCTACCATCCTTCCCTCTCTCCTCTCCTCTGTCTTTTTCCCATGGTGCCAGCCAGCAGCCAAGACGTCTTTATACAACGTGAAATTCAGGACACGAATGGATGCAACGATACAGAGGGCACTATGTCATGAACTGCAATGGTGCCTGTGCAAATCGCTGTTGTGAGGCATGCACATTGCCAATATTAGGCAGGCACGCTTGCTCCGAACAAAATGGAATGCTGTTAGTTGCCATGGAACATGGTAGCTTGACTTAACTTTAGGAGTGCTAGCTTACTCTAGCTATCTAAGGTAGCTATTGCCGTGGGCTTCAACGTATTCATGCTTGTTTTCTCTCCTTTCTCCTCTTTTCTTTTTCTCACTCCTCTCTCTCCTCTGTCGCTCTCCTTCACTCGAGCTCAGCCAGAGGAACCTCTTACATATCTTTCTCTCTCCTGTCCTCAATCTGAAGTTGTGGTGTCGTTGTGTTTAGCCCCCCACTAGTTACATACGTATAAACACTCTATACAGTATTTGCACTTGTAATACAGGTGTGAGAATCCTTTTTAATGTTTGTCTCTTTCTCTTTCACTCTCCCAGGAGTGATGTCAGACTTGTCCCAGACTCCGGTGTTCTCCTGCTCTTGAGTGCCCATTCACCCACACCTCCCAGATCTACCTCAACGAGCACCTCAAGAGGAGCCATGACAACCTCTGTCTCTCTGCTGACGAACAGACAGATCAGACCAGAGATTCTCTCCTCCTCCTCCTCCTCCTCTCAATCACTCCCTGTCACCACCTCCAACACCCCCCTCACGCCAGCTCCCACCCAGAGATGGAGAAACACAGACAAGCCAAGTTTGTACCACTGTGACCAGTGTGGGAAGAACTTCACTACGTCAGGAAAGTTAAAGACACACCAGCGTGTTCATACAGGAGAGAAGCCATACCACTGTGACCAGTGTGGAAAGAACTTCACTACGTCAGGAGAGTTAAAGACACACCAGCGTGTTCATACAGGAGAGAAGCCATACCACTGTGACCAGTGTGGGAAGAACTTCACTACGTCAGGAAAGTTAAAGACACACCAGCGTGTTCATACAGGAGAGAAGCCATACCACTGTGACCAGTGTGGAAAGAACTTCACTACGTCAGGAAAGTTAAAGACACACCAGCGTGTTCATACAGGAGAGAAGCCATACCACTGTGACCAGTGTGGGAAGAACTTCACTACGTCAACAAACTTAAAGACACACCAGCGTGTTCATACAGGAGAGAAGCCATACCACTGTGACCAGTGTGGGAAGAACTTCACTACGTCAACAAACTTAAAGACACACCAGCGTGTTCATACAGGAGAGAAGCCATACCACTGTGACCAGTGTGGAAAGAACTTCACTAAGTCGGGAGATTTAAAGACACACCAGCGTGTTCATACAGGAGAGAAGCCATACCACTGTGACCAGTGTGGGAAGAGCTTCATTCAGTCAATAAACTTAAAGATACACCAGCGTGTTCATACAGGAGAGAAGCCATACCACTGTGACCAGTGTGGGAAGAACTTCACTACGTCAGGAAAGTTAAAGACACACCAGCGCGTTCATACAGGAGAGAAGCCATACCACTGTGACCAGTGTGGAAAGAACTTCACTACGTCAGGAGATTTAAAGAAACACCAGCGTGTTCATACAGGAGAGAAGCCATACCACTGTGACCAGTGTGGGAAGAACTTCACTACGTCAGGAGAGTTAAAGACACACCAGCGTGTTCATACAGGAGAGAAGCCATACCACTGTGACCAGTGTGGGAAGAACTTCACTACGTCAGGAAAGTTAAAGACACACCAGCGTGTTCATACAGGAGAGAAGCCATACCACTGTGACCAGTGTGGAAAGAACTTCACTACGTCAGGAGATTTAAAGAAACACCAGTGTGTTCATACAGGAGAGAAGCCATACCACTGTGACCAGTGTGGGAAGAACTTCACTACGTCAGGAAACTTAAAGACACACCAGCGTGTTCATACAGGAGAGAAGCCATACCACTGTGACCAGTGTGGGAAGAGCTTCATTCAGTCAATAAACTTAAAGATACACCAGCGTGTTCATACAGGAGAGAAGCCATACCACTGTGACCAGTGTGGGAAGAACTTCACTACGTCAGGACATTTAAAGACACACCAGTGTGTTCATACAGGAGAGAAGTCATAGCCTTAGGCCTGGATTACACTACTGAGTTGGATTACACTACTGAGTTTTTCTGGAGGCAGATCGATACGTCCGGGGCCACATTTTGGTGCTTGAAATCCGGAGATGCGTTCTAGTGTAATAGGCAGATCCGGAGGCCTTTGAGAAAAAAAAGCTATAGGGCTACACTGTAACGCTGTATTCACTTCACCTTATAACAATCAAACAGATGAAACTACATAGTATCTTACTGTATACTATAGTTAAATCAGACAAGCGGATAATATCGTAGGAGGAATTTCACTGTGTTCCCCCCAAAAAGTAGACACTTCAAATCATAACCTACATAAAAATAGACACCTCAAATAATATTCTCTTGTTCAAAGAAAAGTAACTAGCAAAAAGTTACAACATTTTTATTGAGCTATAGCTATATAAGATATATATTGAGATATGCTGCTACACGTGTGGGTAGACTCCCCAGCTCAGCCTTTTGTGTTCCTGACCAAATATCACCTTGATCACACCTGTCTGAACTTCCCAGCACTCCTGCCCTTTTCTTTTTCAATAATATCTCTATTCAATACTCAAATTCAGTCCAAATGTTCCGATATATAGTCCTTACAATCATTTAGTTAAGTCCTTCATCCATTCCCTCACGATATCTCCCGTATTATGATGAGACTTGATAATAATAATTAATAAATATCAGGGTAGGTGAATGTTTTTACGAATATACCAACTGTCTGTCCCGCATGGTGTCGTTCTAAAACATCACCATCAAGGGATGAATAAGCCTACTATTTTAAACCGCACCACAGATATGGGCAAACATGATTTAGGTTACCTATTAGGCCAGTAAAAGGAGATGTTTGCTTTTGCAAAAGAACCCCTCAAATATGTTATACAGTTTAATCTGGAATAATATTCTGAAATCAGATCTGTAATCATTCTACAAGCAATTGGTTTATTCAGGTGTGAGCCAATGATCAAAATAGGAATTGGATATGGAGTTTGGATTACTGGAGAAAATGAAAAGAGGAACTTGAGGAAGATCCTTGGTGAACTGAATAATATGGCAGGCCTTATCCTATAGGCCTATGGAATGCTGCGCTCCAGGACAACGTTGGATGAATGGATGGACTTAATTTTGTCCGCTTGGTCAAAGTATATTGCTTTAAAAACATGAAAGAATAAAACAACTACTGCAACACAAAGTAGATGAAATGGTTATTGCAAAGGGACTGTTTAAATGAATTCCAATATACCTGGTTGAGTTCATGGCTTACCTGGTTGAGTTCATGGCTTACAACTGTATCTCTTACAACATACATGAATAAATAATAAGATGAACAGTAGTAATGGTAGGCTATAATATTGTTATCACAGCAGCGCAGATTGAGATTACAATTAGAGATTGGAATAAGTAGGCTATCTTTTTGGATTTGAGATTATTTTAAAAGCAGTGGATGCGCACCAGACATGGAACACAAACTGGGATGGAAATGTATTTGTTGTGACTGTTGGCGTTGGTTGGATGGCTGGACAGCTGCATTTTAAACTCTAACCCTAACTTTTCAGAATGTTTTTTGTTCATTAATCTTTTTAATAAACATTGTGTAACCTGAGAGAGGTACTGTAGAGAGTGTGTTCATTTGTGTGCCTGCCTCAGTATCCAACCCTGCACTGACCCCCCCTCAGTATCCAACCCTGGACTGACCCCCCCCTCAGTATCCAACCCTGGACTGACCCCCCCTCAGTATCCAACCCTGGACTGACCCCCCCTCAGTATCCAACCCTGGACTGACCCCCCCCTCAGTATCCAACCCTGGACTGACCCCCCCCTCAGTATCCAATCCTGGACTGACCCCCCCCTGAGTATCCAATCCTGGACTGACCCCCCCCTCAGTATCCAACCCTGGACTGACCCTGCCTCAGTATCCAACCCTGGACTGACCCTGCCTCAGTATCATTACATTACATTACAGTCATTTAGCCGACGCTTTTATCCAAAGCGACTAACAATAATTGCATTTAACGTAGGAAGAGCCAATGTACTGCTACATGCCAAAACTCACAAGTGCATCTTCTCTCTAAAACAAGTGACTAAGAGCATAATCTAGTGCTGAAGGCAAAGTGCTATCTAAAGTACAGTGCAATATAATATAATACAATAAGTGCTTAGGCGGGAGGATTGTTGTAGTACTTCAGTAGTAATCCAACCCTGGACTGACCCCACCTTAGTATCCAACCCTGGACTAACCACCACCCCCCCCCCACCCCCTCAGTATCCAACCCTGGACTGACCCCCACCTCAGTATCCAACACTGGACTGACCCCCCCCTCAGTATCCAAACCTGGACTGACCCCCCCGTCAGTATCCAACCCTGGACTGACCCCCCCCTCAGTATCCAACCCTGGACTGACCCCACCTCAGTGTCTCTGCATGCCTCTTCCATTGCTCCCAGGGAGAGTCATGCAGGTATATCGTTGGTGTTCAATCAATCAATCAATCAATCAAAGCTTTATTTGTATAGCGCATTTCATACCCAGAGGCAACACAATGCGCTTTACAGAGAACAAGGGAGGTGGGCATACGACCCACTCTCTACATATTCCAGAGGGAAGAAAAAAAACAGTAATCACCCGGGGGCCAGATAAGTGAGCTGTAAAAATTCTTCCCTGACCCCTCTCAACAAGGCGATCGAGCAAGCTCCAGGAGTATGTTTGTCTACCGGCTATGAACATTTATATAGCATTACATTAAATTACATTTCAGAGTGAGAGAGGCTAAAAGCATCATAGGAGAGAGAACATTCTACGGACATGCTACGACATCCACAGCAGACACGGGGGTATCCATCGGACTCCGGGAGGTCTGCTGGTGACAGTGGGGCATCCACTGGACCTGGTTAGAAGATGGGAGGGAGAGAGAGAGACACTAGGGAGAGGCAGAACAGGGTTAGTAGCACATAGAGCCATACAGACCACACAGATATTGAAACAGGCAACCTGGGGCAAGCTCCTGGAATATATTTGTCTAATGGCTAAGAACATTTAAAGAACAATAAATTACATTAAATTACATTTTCAGAGCAAGAAAGGCTAAGAGCATCAGGTCCAGGCCTAAGCCGGATGTGGACCGATGTGTGTCTGTGTGTACGTGTGTGTGTGTACTAAATACTACGATATCCACAGCTCCACAGCTGACACTGGACCTGGTTAGAGGATAGGGAGAGAGAGAGGCACTAGGGGAGGCAGAAAACTGTTAGTAGCACACTGAGTCATTGAAGCAACACAGCTGTCAGAACAGAACAAGCCTGTTTCAGGATAACCAGCTTCTGTACTCTACTTGATATACATACATTGCATAGCAGGATAAATACCAATGTATACAGAGGATTCACAGGTAGGTTTGAGGCTGCCTTTCTGTGTCTCAAGGTCCTAGCTAGTGATTGTAGGCTAGGTCGAAAAGGTACGTCTTGAGGTCTCGCTTGAAGACCTCAGTTGTTTCGGCCCTTCTTAGGCACTCCGGTAGGGTGTTCCAGAGGTTGGGGGCATAGAAACTAAAAGCTGCCTCTCCGTGTTTCTTGGTCCTGGCTTTTGGAACTGTTAAAAGTTCAGTACCTGAGGATCTGAGTGGTCTGTTGGGCATGTACTTAACAAGCATGTCTGAAATATATTCAAGTGAGTGACTGTGGAGAGATTTATAGACTAGTAATACTATTTTAAAGTCTATTCTAGAGTTGACTGGTAACCAGTGTAGTGATTTTAAGGCTGGTGTGATGTGTGCCCTCCGTCTAGTCTTAGTGAGGACTCGTGCTGCAGCATTCTGTATCATTTGTAGCTTAGAGATTGCTTTCTTTGGTAGGCCTGATAGTAGAGCATTGCAGTAGTCCAGCCTGCTTGTGATGAAAGCATGCATTAATCTTTCGGTGTCAGCCTGAGAGAGAAAGGGTTGCACCTTGGCAATGTTCCTTAGGTGGTAAAAGGATGTCTTTGTAATATTCTTGATGTGGTTTTCGAAATTAAGATCTGAGTCAAGTATGACACCTAGGTTTTTAGCCTGGCAATTGGTGTCAATTTCCAGAGTTTAAGTGTGCAGCTAGTTTCTCTCTTTCAGCTTTCTCTCCAATGATCAGTACTTATGTTTTAGTTTACTGGGTGTTACGGAAATATAGAGTTGGGTATCATCTGCGTAGCTATGGTAGCTAATGTTGTGTCTCCTGATGACACTGCCAAGGGGCAGCATATACAGGCTGAAGAGTAGAGGTCCTAGGATCGATCCTTGGGGCACCCCACACGTCATAGGGATCTTTCCTGAGCTATATTCACCGAGGGCAATGAAGAAATCACGACCGGTTAGATAGGTCTTAAGCCAATTTAGGACTGGACCAGAGAGGCCAACCCACTTTTCCAGTCTTTCGATGAGGATTGCATGATCTATAGTATCAAAGGCTGCACTCAGGTCCAGGAGGACGAGAACAGAAAGCTCTTTGGAGTCGGCATTAATTCTGAGGTCATTTACAACTTTGACTAATGCCGTCTCTGTGCTATGGTGGGCACGAAAGCCGGACTGGAAAAGGTCAAGGGTACAACTTGTAGATAGGAAATCTTTAATCTGTTTGAAAACAATTTTTTCGAGAATTTTCCTCAAAAAGGGAAGGTTGGAGATTGGTCTAAAATTGCTAAAAACTGAAGTGTCTAAGTTGTTTTTCTTCAGTACGGGTCTCACCAGAGCAGTTTTAAGTATTGGTGGGAAGACACCTGTAGATAGGGAGTCATTAACAATGGATAAAATGTCATAGGATACAGAGTCAAAAATAGTTTTGAAAAAATCGGTGGGGATGGGATCCAGCAGGCATGTGGAGGTTTTGAGTTTGGATATTACTTTTCTCAACATTTCTGTGTCCATCAGTGTAAACAGGCTCATATGTCCATTACATGGAGGGAGAGGATCTGTGAACGGGATGCATGGCCTTTCCTGAGTGATATTCCTCCTAATATTCATAATCTTATCTCTGAAGTAAGCTGCAAATTCCTCACATTTGGAGGTAGAGAGCAGGTTATCAGGTGTTTTTACGGCAGGGTTTATTAGGCTATCAATTGTTGAGAAGAGCACTCTTGAATTATTTCGGTTGATAGATATCAATTTTGAGAAGTGGTCTTTCCTTGCATTTCTTATTGCTTTATTAAAAGCAGAGAGATGTTCTTTGAGAATATCATGGTGGACCTGTAGCTTGGTTTTTCGCCATATACGCTCAGAACTTCTGCAGGTTCTCTTTAGTTGATATGTTTCCTCATTTCGCCATGGAGCTTTATTATTGGTTGTGATCCTTTTCAGTTTAATAGGTGCTACAGAATCCAAGGCTGCCCTTACTCTGGTGTTAAAGGTGGTTGCCAAGTCTTCAATAGTTCCTAAGGGCCCCACTTCTGGAGTTGATTAATTGTTTGTGGTCATTATTTCTGTAAAGCTATCGGCTACTGCGGAGGTAAGATAACGTTTCTTGATAAAGCGCTCAGTACTACTTTTGACTTTAGGAATGCAGTGAAGAAGATACAGAAATGGTCGGAGAGGGCGAGGTCACTAATAGAGGAAACAGTGATAGTCAGGCCCTTAGTAATAACTAGATCAGGGGTGTGGCCGCGGTTGTGGGTTGGCTCAGAGATATGTTGGGTAAAATCCATGGAGTTTAGGAGGTTGATAAAGTCCCTAGCTTTCGAGTCCACCTCAGTGTCTACGTGTATGTTGAAATCTCCAATGATGATAATCTTATCATAATTTGTATGGATGATGGACAGGAGTTCTGAAAATTCTGTAGAGAAGGCAGGGCATTGTTTGGGAGGCCTATACACGGTTACTGCCAGAACTGGGGGCTGGCATTTTAGGACAATAGCGTGGTATTCAAAAGAGGCGAAATCATCAAAGGAGATGGTCCTGCAGCTGAGGGCATCTGTAGCTATGGTGGCTGTTCCTCCACCTTTTTTCCCACTTCTGATAGATTGAAAAAAGCTGTAGTTAGGAGGAGAGACTTCAATGAGGGCTGCTGGTCCATTTATATTTAGCCAGGTTTCAGTTAGGAACATAGTCTAATTTACGTTCACATATAAGATCATTAATGAGAAAAGTTTTGCTTGGTAGGGACCTGACATTCAGAATCGCCATTGAAATAGCTTCCGGAGAAAAGGGCTGGCTCGCCTGACTAGTAGGCCTGGATGGTATATTCACTGGAACGGATATCAGGTTTTTCATATTAGGACCACCTGACTGTTTCTTTATGGTAATAGGGGTGCGGTGGGAGATAATTTGCTGAATGGCATATTCAGGTGGGCAGAATTCGTTTATAGAAATATAAATGTCGCTATGCCAGGTCTCAGTGAGGGGCAGGGAATCAAGGTCTATGGTGATGGGGCGCTGGTGAGATGGAGCTGGTGTAGCCCGACCCGCGGGTACATGAGGTTTATGTTTGGCAGTAGGGTGGTTGAGACGGGTCAGGCTAACCCCACATCAGACGCTGGATGATCTCAGCGTCAGGTCCATATTCATACTGAGCAGACGGGCACCTGACCTACTAGAATGAAGGCCGTCCCTGGCGAAGAGGTCCGAGCGGTTCAAGAAAGTGGTGAAATTATCTATGAAGGGGAGCTTCAACTGGCAGCAGTAGCCTTTCAGCCAGATGTGGAGCTGACGGATCCTACTATATTTGGCATCACCATACCGGGGAGAGGAGAACGGGCCAGAGATGATGCAGGTCTTTCCTGACACCTGAGCAGTGGAGATCAGGGCCTTGAAATCCTCCTTCAGCCGCTCAGACTGCTGGAGCTTGATGTCATTTGTTCCGACATGGATGATGATGGATGAGGCCAGGGGATAATCTGCGAGAAGTGATGGGACAACAGTCCTGATGTCCGAGACCTTAGCTCCTGGGAAACAGCAGGTCCGGGCTTTCGGGACCACTACATGGCGCACCATGGATGATCCGATGATGAGCACAGATGGGGGGGCGGGAGCAGTGGCGGGCCCTCTGGGCTTAGGGGACCTCCTTTGCTGCCTCACACCTGGCAGGTTCATAAACCTTCCAATGCCAAAGTGAAAAGAATTACCCAATGGGACCTGTAAAGTTATGTATGGTGGTTGGTGAACCAGTCCCAGACCAGAGCAGCCCGGTGGAAACTAACATTATCCCACATGACAACAAACCTGGGCTGCTCTGCTCCGTCCTGTACAACTGCATTATATAGAGCACCAGATATCTCATGGTGAATGGAGTGCACTTCTATAGCATAGAGCGCTTTACAATATCTTCTCTCATTCACTCACCAATGGTGGCCAGCTGGTATTAGCCAGCTCTTTGGGATAAATTATCGTCTTGCTTAAGAACATTTCAACGAAGCAGAGCAGATAGCTGGAATTGAACTGGAGGCTCCCAGACGGCTACTCTACCTCCTGAGCTGCTGCCGCCCCCTCAGAACGTGATCATGTGTGCAGTACTGGATGGACCTACAGTAGGGTGGCATGGTGATGGAGAACTCCTTGCAGATGTAGGAACCTCTTGAAAATGTTTTCAGCCCTCAAAGGCCATATCTAGGTTTTTGCAGGGTGATAATAAATCTAGTAATTATATTCCGTAAAGCAAGGCATGTTTAAATGATTTTATTGTGAGCTCACAAGGTATGTCTGATCTCCAGAGCAGGGATATCAGAGTACAAATGTGTGGTCAGAAAACAATGAGTCTCATACTTCAGCCAAAATGACCTCATCTTAAGACCTCCTCCTCCTTATCTCTCTGGGCTAGTGGGGCTCTCCCCCTCCCCCAACTTAACATTCTTGAAGCTCACAGACCTGCTTCCACACACCACAAAACATTGAATCTTCTTCCAGGAACACAAGGTGATATTTCCCACACGTTGCCCAGGGACATTCACAACATCTCTTTTTCCTTTAACATCTGGGCCCTGACACCTGGTTTTAGATAGATTGAATCCAGCTTCATCAATGAAAATGAACTCATGACGCTGTGCAGCTGCGCCAAATACCACCAATAGGCTGTTCACACCTCTCATATTGAAATGAATGGAATGCACAAGAACAAGAGCCCTGGATCAGGTCCAAATCCAGCCAGCTTGCTAATAACACCACCAGCTAACATTAGCTAGCCAACATCAGATAGAAAGCTAACCAGGCAGATATGAATAGGCTACCCTACTAACACAGTACGTAAAGCTGACGGGACACATTGGTGGTAGTTTGGTAAATTTGCGACGGTACCAACAGCGGACCTAGCTGACACCTAGCTGACATTTGCCTTTTCAGTTGCAAAATAACCAAAATAACCGACCTCAAGGAGACTGTAAGGCAGGGGTGTCAAACTCTGGCCCGCGGGCCAAATTTGGCCCGCAGTGTAATTATATTTGGCCCGTGAGGCAATACCAAATGACTACTAGAGCTGGCCCGCCAGTATTATACAGCGCATTCACCGCTAATACTACAAATCCCATAATGCTCTGCTGTTGTTTTGGCACGTCAATCAAGACAGGACCCAGAAACGCCCTCTCTTCTGTGACAGTAGTCATAGCAATCTCATACTACAACTGTAACCGTGTTACCCCTTCTTAAAAATGGCGAAAAGAAAGGCAGAAAACAGAAGCTTTACGTTATGTAACGTCTCACTGTGATAGAGACACCTGTGTTGACTTAGCCGGCCGCTGTGTTTGCTCTGTTCCTGTTCATTCAATCATGTCTGCCTTCTTGCCGGCCTGTCTGCCTGCCTGTCTGTCGGTCGCATGCCGGCTGTCTGTCTGCCTGCCTGGCTGTCTGCCTGCCTGTCTGCCTGGCTGTCTGTCTGCATGCCGGCTGTCTGTCTGTCTGCCTGGCTGTAGGACAGTCAGGGTTTTACAAGCTTCTCTACTGAGCAGATGGAGCACCAACACTTGTGTCTGAGGGCGTATTCACATATGTTAGTGCACACCATTGATGCGCACCAAAAGCGAAAGTGATAAGTGCATATTCAATGTTAAAGCAAAACTTGTTTGGGTCCATACTAACATTTTCATTTGTTCAATGTTGGCCCGCGACTTTGTTCAAGTTTTACATTTTGGCCCACTGTGTATTTGAGTTTGACACCCCTGCTGTAAGGGAACGTAGCCGTCACTGCTGCTTAAATCCGTAACTACGATGTAATTACAAGACGTGACAATGCTGTTACATTACAGTCCCACCCTGACTTTATTGGAAATGTGTCACAGTGGGTCAGAACATTTGTAAATTACTTAGGTTTTAAAATAAATTTTTAAGTCATACAGTAGGAATTGTAATAATGAGGAGAAATCCTGCATGTCTGTTTTGTGTGTAATTTCTAATTTACAGTTAATATTAACACTAAAGATTTGCAGTCTAGGCCTAATAAAAATAATGATAAAAAATATGCCTATGAATAAAGTCCTAATTTTGCAACCTAAATGTGAGCAATGAACGCTGAGCAGTGAACGTAAAACAAAGAATGCAAGGCACTGGGCTACTTTCTTAGGTGACACAATTGAAGAACTAGACAAACAAGTTACACACTCTGGTACAGTAGGTGGCTGTATGCACATTAAAGTTGTTTGCGATCCGCCACTAAACCCAGCGAAGAAGAAGAAGACGACGACGACGACGACGGGGTATACTTCCGTTCTGTTTGAAACAGAAACGATTGAGAAAGACCAACACGCCAGTCTTTATCCCCGCGACAACACAGATCCTGTAAGTATCTCAATTTCAATGTTTACATAGCTAGCTATGTATTTTGGTATCGTCCCAGATAAAACACCAACGTTATGTGCAAGCTACCCTTTTGTAATGATTATCTATATGCAGATGCTCTCTTTCCAATGTTAGCTAACTAGCTAGCCAGCTAACGTGATTAGCCTTTTTCTGTACATCATGGCTAGCTAAGTAGCCTACGTAAAATTACTCTGTCGCAATGATTGTTATAACTTTCGCTTTTGTGTAATTGTAGCTTAAATTGTAATGTTGGCTTGGCAACTTGAGAATATTTCAGTTGTGTACACTATAACTTTTGTGAAGTGTTGTCGTGGGTCATTGTTTCCTAATTACGGGCAATGGTGGAGTCTTCTCGAGTCTAGCAGACTCGCGCGAGCTCCTGCACGTTCGTACTGTTTCATCGCTTGGAATAAAATGCGATAATTAGCTTACTCATTGATTTCGCATTAACCCACGACACCGTTAGTAGGTGTTCGTTTTTAGGCATTCATTTTTCCGAAGTTAACGTTAACAGAATACTAGAAGCCCCAACAACGGAGCTAGGCTAGCTAGCAGGATTTGTTATAGCGGCCATCTTGGCTTTTTTGGTTACAGCAGCCATCTAGGTGGTTTTGGGATGTGATTTCATGTTACTCTTAACTGTTGAAATTGTTGCTCATGCTGTCAAACGGGTAAAGAATTGTGTACTACGTTTTCACTCACATACAAATCCAAATTTTGCATAATAGGTACTCATGATGTGGACTACTTATATAGTGTCTTGCAAAATCTATTTAATTACTGAGGGTGAAGGGTGGTAGACATGTTGCCCTGTTCCTCTAAACGTGTCGGAAATCACGTGGTCCTGTGGAGTGTGCATGTCAGCCAACGAGAGGGTCACCCACTCTCGCTCTCTCTCCCTCTCTCCCCTCCCATGCTCTCAGTTGCCAACCTCCCAGTTCTTGTTTGAACTGAGCAAGAAGCAGGTGAGTGGGACAGGAAGAGGCGCTAAGACAGGGACAGGCGTGGCCAGGGGCAGTCCTGGGACAGCACCACAGGCTCTGTGAGTCTTGTTCAGTTAAATGCCCTCATGAGTATTAACAGAAGAGCACCATATACATATGCACACATACACTCTAACATGTCGCTCTCTCCACAGCTCAGCCCAATGGTCTCTGATGGTTCTGTCTGGCCAGCCCTTAGGTGGAGAAACACCTGATCATCAATATAGGCAGGCACACGTAAGTACAAATGCACATACGTTTCCATAGACGGGATAAACAAATGGGAATATTGATATTGAGTTAATGTTAGCGGTAGACATGTGAGATTCATAAGACGCATCACTGACGCCAGTGACGCCACAATATCAGGGAAATTGAGCAATTGCTCTTGGAGCTCAGCCCCATGCAGAAGTGAGTGATGAGGAGAGGGAAGAGGAAGATAATTTTCCCGTTTTTTTTACCTCCAGTTTTAGGAACCGTCTCAAGAATGTGTTCCCCACTTTTATGCCTTTAAATCAGGGTTAGAGTATTCCAGGTGTGTGGCCATGGCCATGAACACCAGTAGAGGAGGGAACCAAGTGTCTCATTCTCTCTCCACAGTTGTGTGGTTGTTACCCCCCACTAGCTACATATTCATTCAATCTTTATTTAACCTCATGAATCAATTGAGAGTAAGCTCTCATTTACAATGACGTATAATCACTCTATATTTTAACTTGTACTACAGGTGAGAGAATCCTTTTTAATGGTCTCTCATTCGCTCTCCTAGCTGGGATGTTAGAGTTGTGCAAGACTTGTGGTGTTCTCCTGCTCTGAGTTCCCATTCTCCTACACCTCCCAGATCTACCTCCACAAGCACATCAAGAGGAGCCATGACAACCTCTGTCTCTGCTGAGGAACACACAGAGCATTATGAAGTAGCCAGTGCCTTGGTGAAGGTGTTTGAGCAGCTGTCGTCAATGGATTAACTCCCAAGACACAAGGAAGAGACAGCGCAACACGCGCTATGACTCCAGTGATGAAGGTAATATAATAAAGTGCATTCAACAGTCCCAAAAGAGTACTACTTGAGTTGACTAATCTGAGCTAATTTTCCTCTACTAGATGTTCCAGTGCCCAGGCAGCCGGTCGGCAGAACTCAGACCAGACCAGCTATGCCAGGTGCCAGAGCCGGAAGGCCTGCTCTGCCAGTTATCAATGCAGGTATCCATGCATGTTTGTGTTGGTGAAATGTCTATGCGTATTTGCACACTGACAGTTAACTCAGGACTTTTTGAAGACTAATTTACTAATCTCACTAATTTACTCATCTCACTTTACTCAGCAGTAGATGTTCATCACCCAGGCCCTTAGAGCTAAGGCACAGTGAGCGATGGCCCTGTGAGCCAGGCCCTTCAGCCCGTCTGACCTCCAGGCACAAGCAGCATCCATCGGAGATTAGCACCCCGGCCAGACCAGGTAAGGGTCTGACATGTCTACCTGTTTCATGACTAGTTGATTCTTCCCCTTATGCCAGAAGCCGTACGCCGCCAGCACCTAGTTTCCTGCTAATCCCTTTATCCTTTTTAGTTTTCAGTTAGTCTGTGATGCCATCGCCCGTGAGACCAACAGCTCCAGCAGTATTGCCCTCCACGTCTTTCCGGAGACCCCCGCTAACCCCTCTGCCATCAAGCTCTGCATGTGCTGGTATGCAGAATTTTGTGAACTACTTCATGTTGCATGCAGGGATATACTTTGAGTTAAATTTCCATTATAGCCACATCTGTGTTAATATCCAGATTGCCTCATCATCAGAATACTCCACTGTGGTCAGGGCTGGAGCTGCGGTCAGGGGCTGGGTTGGGGAGGTCAGCTGGGCTGGAGCAGATTCCTAAGGACAGAAATGGCTGTAAACGCAAGTCGCATACGTTCATTGGAAGCATGCATGTCACTGGATACGAGAAAATTATCTGACTGACATCACATACCTTTTTGCATCGAGCAGGGGCATGTTTCAACGTCTCCTGCAGCTGGGCAGACACCTCCGTCACAGTGGTACTTGGCTTACAGGCCATAACTGCACCTTTTAACCAAAAAGGGAATGCTTTCAATGCACATGGCATGAAGCAAAGACAATGTATTATTTTGCGAAAATATGAACAATCCCTTACGTAATATGACATTGTAGAGGGTCATATTCTTTAGAGGCTTCTTCCCCCTCTTCCCATGGACGCTGTAGACACACCACACTCTGTGTATGGCAATGGCTGACAGCACCCGCCGGACCACATCTGGCAGATCTTTGCCGCCAATGGAACTCAGATATCGTGTCTGCAAAACATAAAGACAATCATTTACTTTTACACTTCCTTAACACTTCCCTGCAAAAATAAGGAACAAAGTTCTGCCCTGAAGTTACTCACCATCTTCCTTTGATGCTCCTTGTCCTTCAGCCTTCAGCTGCTCCTCCAAGACCTCCTCTGTTTTTGCAGGGTCCAGTGCATCCAATACTGCTCCCCGTGCAACCCCATCAGACTCCCCGGATAGTCTCTGTGCTAGCTCCCTCAGACTCTGCATGACCTCACCGAGCATGGTGGTCAAGCTGGACAACTGCTGATACACCATCCTCTGGCAATCTGGATATTAACACAGATGTGGCTATAAGTAATTGTACTGTCACATAATGGAAATTTAACTCAAAGTATATCCCTGCATGCAACATCAAGTAGTTCACAAAATTCTTCATACCAGCACATGCAGAGCTTGATGGCAGAGGGGTAAGCGGGGGGCTCTGGAAAGACGTGGAGGGCAATACTGCTGGAGCTGTTGGTCTCACGGGTGATGGCATCACAGACTACCTGAACCAAAAAGGATAAAGGGATTAGCAGGAAACTAGGTGCTGGCGGCGTACGGCTTCTGGCATAAGGGGAAGAATCAACTAGTCATGAAACAGGTAGACATGTCAGACCCTTACCTGGTCTGGCCAGGGTGCTAATCTCCGATGGATGCTGCTTGTGCCTGGAGGTCAGACGGGCTGAAGGGCCTGGCTCACAGGGCCATCGCTCACTGTGCCTTAGCTCTAAGGGCCTGGGTGATGAACATCTACTGCTGAGTAAAGTGAGATGAGTAAATTAGTCTTCAAAAAGTCCTCAGTTAACTGTCAGTGTGCAAATATGCATAGACATTTCACCAACACAAACATGCATGGATACCTGCATTGATAACTGGCAGAGCAGGCCTTCCGGCTCTGGCACCTGGCATAGCTGGTCTGGTCTGAGTTCTGCCGACCGGCTGCCTGGGCACTGGAACATCTAGTAGAGGAAAATTAGCTCAGATTAGTCAACTCAAGTAGTACTCTTTTGGGACTGTTGAATGCACTTTATTATATTACCTTCATCACTGGAGTCATAGCGCGTGTTGCGCTGTCTCTTCCTTGTGTCTTGGGAGTTAATCCATTGACGACTGCTGCTCAAACACCTTTGCCAAGGCACTGGCTACTTCATCATGCTCTGTGTTCCTCAGCAGAGACAGAGGTTGTCATGGCTCCTCTTGATGTGCTTGTGGAGGTAGATCTGGGAGGTGTAGGAGAATGGGCACTCATTAAGTCGTGAATCGTGACTTGAAGTCGTAACTTACGGGCTCAAAATCCTATCTGGAACGCGGCATCAGTCCTTACCCCAAGTGAAGGAGTTCAAGTGTCTGGGTCAAGTGTTCACGAGTTAGGAGACTATGCAGCAGGAGTTCTGCAATCGCTTTACTGCACTGTTGATGATAAAGAGAGCTAAGCCAAAATGCAAAGCTCTCGACCTACTGGTCTATCTTCGTTCCTACTCTCACCTACAGTATGGTCATGAAGGATGGGTCATGACTGAAAGAACAAGATCAAGGATACAAGCAGCTCATATGAGTTTTCTCAGGAGGGTGGCTGGTGTCTGCCTTAGAGATCGGGTGAGAAGTTCAGTCATCCATGAGAGACTCGGAGTAGAGCTGCTCCTTTGTGTCGAAAGGAGCCAGTTGAGGTGGTTCGGGCATCTAGTGAGGATGCCTCCTGGGCACCTCCCTAGTGAGGTGTTCCATTCATGTCCAGCTGGGAGGAGGCCGCGGGGTAGACCCTGGATCAGGTGGTGGGATTATTAGATCTCCGCACTGGCCTGTGAGTGATAAAGATCCTCCAGGCAGAGCTGGTTGATGTTTCTAGGGAAAGGGATGTCT
This sequence comes from Borostomias antarcticus, assembly GCF_949987555.1. NCBI lineage: Eukaryota > Metazoa > Chordata > Actinopteri > Stomiiformes > Stomiidae > Borostomias > Borostomias antarcticus. Next base: position 11,971,389 of record NC_140253.1, read on the forward strand.
GGGGCCCCCTGCTAGAACCGCCGCCTCCACGACCCAGCCCCGGATAAGCGGATGATGATGGATAGCTGGGTGGTAATTGTTCATCATAGCAATGCTTGTGACGTCATATAGAGGGGGTGTTATTTAATGGTGATTTACTAGTCTGTTGTTTCAGAGGAGGGACAATGGATTATCTTGGACTTGAAGGTGGACAATCTTTAGTTTATTTGCAGTGTTTATGGACCAAATAGGACAGTTCCATCAAAATATGTTCTCTAAGCTCTCTTTAAAACTGACCTTAAAGAAAAGTACAAAGACCCTATTTCTATCATTGGAGGAGACTTCAGTGACGCTTCAGAGGATCAATGGCCTCCTACTGTAGATCTATGATAGATATATAAATAGATACTGTAGATGGATAGATAGATAGATATGAACTTGAATGATTCCCATAGGAGGAATTTTCACATTTCAGCTGTAGAAAATTACAGTAAAAGGTTGGAAATACAGAATATACAGTAGCAATAAGCATAAATAGGAATATATATATAATACTGAGTTTCATGAAAATGTCTGTCTGTTTTTGCGTGATCACAGAATCACACATGGCAGCGAAAACATAACTCTTCAGTCTCTGTCCAGCGTGAATAAACATGAACGCATGCACAAACAAACCTACAGGGGTCAATCTAATAGTCCACCCCCCCCCCCCCAATCAAAATGGAAGATGATTACAGTGATGAAAATGTGTCTGTCCAAACTTTTGGAGTGATAATCATGTAAAACCCCTGGCTGTGATGATCTTACACCATGCATCTGTGCTGTCAGCTCCCTCAAGACAGTTGTCATCTCCTCTGCTGGCCCTGTTTCTGTTACTGGTCTCTCATTTCTAGGGTACTTCTATCTGATCGCATGACTAGTAGGCTACACCACAGCGTGCCTGACTGCAGCACAACCCGTGGTATATCCCCCTCCCAGTCTGTGACTAACTGGCGCCTGGCCTGTCGTCTGCTCTACCACATAGTGGGCTTCCTGGTGCCCTCGGTCATCCTGTTCTTCTGCTACCCCTGCACCCTGCTGCAGAGACCAGTCTGGTGCTCCTCATAGCCCTAGGCTACCTTCACGCCTGACTCAACCCTCTGCTCTATCTCTGGCTGTGTGGAAACTTCTGGTGGGAGGTGCTGGGGAGGCTGAGGGGACCGACTGGGACTCAAACTCATCCGAGCCCGTCTGTAGGATTCAGGAGTAGCTGAGGAGGAGCACTTGCCTTAGTTGGGGTTGCTGTAAAACTAATCAATAGAAGATGCTGGAGAGAGATATTAAAATGTTATCTGCTAGAATGAGATTAGACAATTGGCACTGTTCTCACAGCCTAAATCATGGTCCAAAGAGTATGATGACGTTTCTAAACTGGTGCTGATTGTATCGTAGGATTATATACTAGATGTATAAAGCATCAGTCAGTGTTTTATATCAGTCAACAAATGAAGGACAGACACTGAGTAAAATTATGAAAATATGACTTCATTTCATATTACAGAATGAAACGCATCCATGGTTCATTTAGGTAGGAATGAAAAATATTGTACAAATGTGTTTTTAAAAACATGTTAAATCATAAAATTACATTTATAAAAAGTATACTATTCAAATGGAAAAAAGTACAGTATACTGTATGACATATTTTGGCACAGGTAAGTCAAGATAAAATAATTAATATAAAAATTGTAATGCTGTGAATGTGATATCGTCTGTGGCCGACAGACTCATACACGCACAAACACATTCCCCTTCCTGACAGTTTCCTAGTTCTGCTGTGGGCGCTAACCTCCCTACTGCACATGACATGCATACAATACAATTCACACTGTCACAGAAAATCACAAGTACACCATGGGTATTTTTTCTTTTTTTTCTCTTCATTTTCTTCACCATGCTTTTTTTTCATTTCTACAGAATGAATGAAATATAGCCATTTGCCTAACACATCTAAAGGGAAAAAGGGACAATTCAGCTTTTATTACATTGTCAAAATCTTTTATTATAAATTCAAAAACTGCAACCAAGCTTTACATCTATTTGTTTGCCTGTCTGTGAAATAATGTGTGTCTATACTGTGTCTCTGTCTCCTCATCTCTATCTCCCTTGCCTCCTTTTCTCCCTCACTATCTCAGATGGCGATGGTGTTGGACGTGTCTCCAGACTCTGACCACACTGAGCTCTTCATGCTCCTTGTAGCTTGTGGCTGGACCCCAGTCAGCTTGCAGCCCAGCGACCTCAGTATGTCCAGCAGGTGGCGCCGGAACTTCACCCCCACAAAGGCATACAGCACTGGGTTGAGGCTGCTGTGAAGGTAGCCCAGGGAGGAGGTGGCAGTGAGGGCTTTCGCCAGGCTGGTCCTGCTCTGGCAGGAGTCAGCCAGGGTGTTGTTTACGTGGAGAGTGTCCATGATGAGGGTGGTGATGTAGGGCGTCCAGCAGAGGAAGAAGAGCAGCACCAGGGCCAGGATGACCCTGATGGCCCTGTGCTTCTGGTGGCCCAAGGAGCTCTGCTGCAGCCGCAACAGGATGCTGTAGGAACAGAAGAGCAGGACGGCCGTGGACACCAGGAAGCCCACTATGTGGTAGAGCAGGCGGGAGGCCAGGCGCCAGTTAGTCGCAGACTGAGAGAAGCCCAGGTAGTTTTGAATGCACTGCACTCTGTCCCGTCTGGTATCCGTCAGAGCCTCCAGGAAGATCCAGTCAGGGATGGAAAGAAAGAGAGAGAATAGCCAAACAGACAGGCAGCTGGCCTGAACCATCCAGGGTTTTTTGTTGGAGTACATCCGCGTAGCGTGGATGATGGCAGGGCTGGGACAAAAAATCGGCCCTGGCATTTTTGGCCCAGACCGGCCCACCACAATCGGCCGGACACCACCCACCAGTACGAAATCCTTGCGGCCCCTTTAAATATGCAATACCACCGTACTATTTCCCCAAACCACTACAAAGATGAGTAAGTTCCGTGGACAAGTGTACCAGTGCAAATGGACGAGTGTACTCACTCACTCTTGACTCCCTGGTGGTCAGACGTGGCCGTGGAGTACACAATCTCAATACTCAAGTAACAGTTACAGTAGAAGTACAAGAAATTGTCAAAGAAAAAGCTCTGATAGAAGTCAAAGTATAATTTCAAATTATTTATTAAATTATTATTATTATTATTCAAATGTAAGTATAGAAATATATGTACAAAGTATACAAGTAACTCAAAATGTTGCCTGTGAACTCCACTGGGCTGAAAAGATCTCCTCCTCAAACAAGGCAACCTTTAAAAGAGTGAGAGGGAGAGACAAAGAGAGAAAGGTGAGAATGATAATTGATGGAGTTAAATGATCACAGTACTGGTCCAGTATCTTCAATTGAGAACAATGTAGAGAGATAGTTGCATGTATTTGATACTTACTTAGTAATAAAGGCTGCATGGCCCTCTGGATACCCTCAACAATAATGGCATCTCCTGAGAGAGAGAGAGAGAGAGAAAGAGAGAGAGAGAGGGGGGGAGAGAGAGAGAGAGAGGGAGAGATGAGACATGATCAATGATGAGTCATACATGATTAAATGACAGATTCAGATGATCAGAGTTGCATGAATTGTATACTTACTTACTGGAAAAAGGCTGTGTAGCACCCGATAATGTAATAATCAACCGATAATGTAATAACGCCTGATAATGTAATAAAAGTTTGACTTAAGTCCATCGAAAATGTAATAAAACCTGATAATGTAATAACTTAACCAATAATGTAATAAAATGTCCTGACTGATAATGTAATACCATTTTTCTGATAATGTAATACCATTTTTCTGATAATGTAATACCTTATTACATTATTGGTCAAGTTATTACATTATCAGGTGGGTCTTTTTTTTTCAAAACTGGTAATGTAATACTTGACTGATAATGTAATAATTTAAAAAGTGAATGAATAATACTGTTAGGGTACTTTGTGGTATACTTTAGCGTACTTTGTGGTACTTGTGGTATACTTTGGTGTGTCTCATGATACATTGCAGTATACTTTGGGGTGCTTTGAGGTACTTTGTGGTATACTTTGGGGTACTCTGTGGTATACTTTTCAGTACTTTGCAGTACTTTGTGGTATACTTTGGGGTACACAGCAATACTTTGCAGTACTCTGCAGTATACTTTGGGGTACTTTGAGGTACTCTGCGGAATACTTTGAGGTACTTTGTGGTGTGCTTTGGAGTACTTTGCGGTACTTAGTGGTATACTTAGGGGTACTTTGTAGTACTTTGCAGTACTTTGCAGTACTTTGTGGTATACTTTGGGGTACTTTGAGGTACTTTGCGGTACTCTGCGGAATACTTTGAGGTACTTTGTGGTGTGCTTTGGAGTACTTTGCGGTACTAAGTGGTATACTTTGGGGTACTTTGTAGTACTTTGCAGTACTTTGTGGTATACTTGGGGTACACAGCAATACTTTGCAGTACTCTGCAGTATACTTTGGGGTACTTTGAGGTACTTTGCGGTACTCTGCAGAATACTTTGAGGTACTTTGTGGTGTGCTTTGGAGTACTTTGCGGTACTTAGTGGTATACTTTGGGGTACTTTGTAGTACTTTGCAGTACTTTGCAGTAAACTTTGGGTACTTTGCAGTATACTTTGGGGTACTTTGTGGTATACATTGAGGTACTACTTTGCTGTATACTTTGGGGTACTTTGCTGTATACTTCGGGGTACTTTGGTATTTTGCAATATTTTGCAGTACTTTGCGCTTTACTTTGGAGTACTTTGCGGTACTTTGTGGTATACTTTGGAGTACTTTGAGGTACTTTGTGGTATACTTTGGAGTACTTTGAGGTACTTGGTGATTAGTAGGGCCCTTCAAAAAGGGGTTCAGTATTTTATCTTAACCTATATAGTAAGAGACAGGATTTAATTTAAGACATAGATTTAATAATATGAATTGAAAGCAAAATTGAAAGCAAAGTGTATGAGGCAAATTATGTGAGGCTGCTGTTCATCAACTATAGTTAAGAGCTGCTATCCATTGACTAGATTTCAGATTGCAATACCATACCAACTTCTTATTAGCATGAACTACCCTTTATCCTCACGTCACCTACCTCTCCAGAGCACATGAGACAAATGGATGGAAGTGAGGTCTGAAGATGTGTTTATGGGGAAAACCAATGAGGTGCACACAATAACTGACATTCAGTGCCACATTGCCCGTTTGTTTATCCAAACTTTATATCATGTTATTCCAGTTTTTCGGATAGCCATAGATGTTTTAAAAATCATAATTACACTAGCCTACACAGGCATTACATTAATGAGGACAGAATTAGTGAGGACAGAATTTAAGGTAGGCCTACTCTATAAATCCAGACAGTACCAGCACCTTCAGGCCAGATTTGTGGACAAGCCCATCCTGAAGCTAATCAAGGATGTCCAGACCAGACACCAGATTGATCTTGTAGATATGAATAGATTGAAAGTATGGTATGGCAAAGCCACATAAAGATATATTCTAATGGTGCCAGACATCTTCAGTAGATATTTCTGGCTTAAGCATCTGACAGGGAAAGGTAGCAATGAAATAGCCAAACAAACAACCACATTTATATTAAACATGGTCCTCATACAGTAATCCAAAATGACCAAGGTGCTGAGGGAACTCATGCAGTAGCTTAAAGTAAAGATCAATGAAATTTCCCCTTATCATCCACAAAGTCAAAGAAAAGTAGAGAGTATGCATCGAATATTGCATAAAAATATGTTGTATGATCTAGGGAACTTAGAGGGTGAAGGAGTAAACATAGCATATTCAAGTCAAAGTTTTATCGGTAACATGCAACATACCCTGACAATGAGCAGTGATGTTTCCACTAGCTGCTAAATATGTACACTAGGCAAAGTAAAAAGGAGAAACGTACTATACACACCAAACATATAAATATGTAAACCAAGTCCAAAATATAAAATATTTATTAATGGAATGAAATAAAATGAGCTGAGATGACATATTAAATTGGACAGTTCACCTAAATAGAGAAGTATACATATGGATCTAGAGAGAATAAATGTATGTATATTCACGTTTATTTACAGAATGTAGATTTTTATAATCTAGCAGGTATAAATATACAGTGCTGTTGTGCAGAGTATAGTACTGAGTTAAGGACAGAGATGAGCAGAGTGAACTCATTCCGGATGTGGATGGTCTGAAGGTAGAAGCTTCTTCTGAGCCTCTGTGAGTTGATCTTCTTCAGTAGGCAGTACCTGAGCAGAGAGAAGAGGCTGTTGTCCGGGTGGCTGGGATGTTTCAACATTCTCCTGACCTTGGTCCTGCAGCCCCGTGTGTCGATGTCCTGGAGGTGTGGGAGATATGTTCTGCTGACCAAACACTCTCTACAGTGACTTGTCCTGCATGGTGTTGCTTCCATAGCATGTTGGTAGTGTTGATGTTCTCAGTCAGACACCCTCTCAATCATGCATATACAGGAATGTTTGTTGTCCATGTCTGGTGATCTGTACATCAATATACTGTACTTGTAAATACACTGTCTCCACAGGGGTCCTACTGTTGTTCAGGCAATTGGCCGCTCCTGCTTCCTGCTAGTCCACTAGAATCACTTTCATCTTCCTGCTTCCTGCTGTAGTCCACTAGCATCTCCATTATCTTACTGACATTCAGGTGGAGGTTGTTGTCCTGACAACATTTAGTTTGGCATGCCACCTCCTCCAAGTAGGCCTTCTCATTATTGTTGGAGATCAGGCCTACCGCAGCTGTGTCATCAGTGAATTGATAATTGAGCTGGAATTGTAGGTAACTATGCAGTCGTGTTTGTACAGAGGATATGAAACAGCCCAGTGTTGAAGGTGAGAGGGTGACTTTCTCCAGTGTTTAGGGTGAGAGAAGATGATGCCCACTCTCGCCCCCTGAGGTCTGCCCGTCAGGAAGTTGAGGATCCACCTGTGCAGGAAGGGTTTAATCTCCAATCTCCATCCTGCGTTTGGAGATGAGTATGGGGAGTTATGGTATTGCAATCTGAAATATAGTCGATGGACAGCAGCCTCACATAATTTGCCTCATACACTTTGCTTTCAATTCATAGAATTAAATCAGTTCCTGTCTCCTACTATATAGGCTAAGATAAAATACTGAACCCCTTTTTGAAGGGCCCTACTAATCACTAAGTATCTCAAAGTACTCCAAAGTATACCACAAAGTACTCCAAAGTATAGCGCAAAGTACTCCAAAGTATACAGCAAAGTACCCCAAAGTATACAGCAAAGTACCACAAAGTACCCCAAAGCATACTGAAAAGTACCTCTGTATACCACAAATTACCACACATTACTGCAAAGTATAGGTAAGTACCTCAATGTATACCACAAAGTACTTCAAAGTACTCCAAAGTATAATGCAAAGTACCCAAAGCTTACTGCAAAGTACTGCAGAGTACCGCAAAGTACTCCAAAGCAGACCACAAAGTACCTCAAAGTATTCCGCAAAGTACCGCAAAGTACTGCAAAGTACCCCAACGTTTACTGCAAACTACTGCAAAATATCAAAGTACCTCAAAGTACCCCAAAGTATACTGCAAAGTACTGCAAAGTATACCACAGAGTACCCCAACGTATACCACAAGTACCACAAAGTACTCCAAAGCACACCACAAAGTACCTCAAAGTATTCTGCAGAGTACCACAAAGTACCTCAAAGTACCCCGAAGTATACTGCAGAGTACTGAAAAGTATTGCTGTGTACCCCAAAGTATACCACAAAGTACTGCAAAGTACTACAAAGTACCCCAAAGTATACCACTTAGTACCGCAAAGTACTCCAAAGCACACCACAAAGTACCTCAAAGTATTCCGCAGAGTACCGCAAAGTACCTCAAAGTACCCCAAAGTATACTGCAGAGTACTACAAAGTATTGCTGTGTACCCCAAAGTATACCACAAAGTACTGCAAAGTACTACAAAGTACCCCAAAGTATACCACTAAGTACCGCAAAGTACTCCAAAGCACACCACAAAGTACCTCAAAGTATTCCGCAGAGTACCGCAAAGTACCTCAAAGTACCCCAAAGTATACTGCAGAGTACTGCAAAGTATTGCTGTGTACCCCAAAGTATACCACAAAGTACTGCAAAGTACTGCAAAGTACTACAAAGTACCCCAAAGTATACCACTAAGTACCGCAAAGTACTCCAAAGCACACCACAAAGTACCTCAAAGTATTCCCGCAGAGTACCTCAAAGTACCCCAAAGTATACTGCAGAGTACTGCAAAGTATTGCTGTGTACCCCAAAGTATACCACAAAGTACTGCAAAGTACTGAAAAGTATACCACAGAGTACCCCAAAGTATACCACAAAGTACCTCAAAGCACCCCAAAGTATACTGCAAAGTATCATGAGACACACCAAAGTATACCACAAGTACCACAGCGTACGCCAAAGTATACCACAAAGTACCCTAACAGTATTATTCATTCACTTTTTAAATTATTACATTATCAGTAAAGTATTACATTACCAGTTTTGAAAAAAAAAGACCCACCTGATAATGTAATAACTTGACCAATAATGTAATAAGGTATTACATTATCAGAAAAATGGTATTACATTATCAGTCAGGACATTTTATTACATTATTGGTTAAGTTATTACATTATCAGGTTTTATTACATTTTCGATGGACTTAAGTCAAACTTTTATTACATTATCAGGCGTTATTACATTATCGGTTGATTATTACATTATCGGGTGCTACAGGCTGCATGGACCTCTGAATACCCTCATCAACAATGGCATCCTGAGTGAGAAAGAGGGAGGAAGAGAGATGATACACGATAAGTGAGATAAACTATAGATTCAGATAGTAACAATATCTTCTAGAAAATGTAAGCAGTTGCATAGATTGTAAACTCACTACTTACATAAAAAAGGATGCCTGTGAAGTCCACTCCAGTTAAAAGCAAAGTGCTTCTTTTCAAACAAATGAGGGCAACCTTTGATAGAGAGAGAGGGAGAAAAGGGGAGACAGAGAGAAAGGTGAGACTGAGACATTATAATTGATTGAGTTGATCACAGTACTGGTAATTACATGATCATAATACCTTTATCTTTACTGGAAAAGGCTGCATGACCCTCAACAATAATATCCTGACAGAGAGAGGGGGGGGGGGGGGGTGATCAATGATCATTTTTAAATTATAAATGATTAAATGACAGATTCTAGAAAATATAAAAACATAGTTGCATGTATTGTATACTTACTTAGTGGAAAAGGCTGCATGGCCCTCTGAATACCCTCATCAACAATTGACAATGAACCACACAAGTAAGGGCCGGGCATCCTTTGAGAGACAGGGGAGGGGGGGTAATAATGAGTCACATGATCACACTATCTTCAGTCTAAAAAGCTGCTACATTATTATGAATAATTTTATAATAATAACAACAATTTCATATCAACTTACTATAAGTTTCCTCAGTAGCTCACTCTTCTCTGACACTTTGTCAATGACAGTGTCTGTGTCCAAAGCAACAAGGACGTCTTTTTCAGTGGCCATCAACATGAAGGCTTCCAATTTGCTGGCAGACAGGCTGCTCCTCAGTCTGCTTTTGATATATTTCAGTGTTGAGAATGAAAAAAAACGAACTTTTTTTTAACCTAGCCCCTTAGTAACAGTCCTGAAAGGAGCTAGGCTTACCAGTCAACTGGCTGGTAAATTATCCATTACCAATAGATTTTTAGCAGCCAGCCATTGGCTAGTAAATGGCTAGGGTTAATTTTGGACCATGGCCACACACAGCTAACGTTAGCCTGCTCCTCTTTTTCTTCGAAGATATAACGTTAAGTAGCCCAGCAGCAGCAACACTGCTAGGCTAGGCCAGAATAGATAACGTCGTAATAGCGCTAGTGCTAATTGCCAAGCTAACGTGCTAAAGTTAGCACTACTAGTACTGACGTTATCTGGCTGGCCTAGACAAACAGTGTTAACGCTAGCTAGCTCAAACGTAGCTAGCTACGACCCGGTTTGCTTGGCAGGGAGGTGGGTAGCTAGATAATGCTAGCTAGCTGTACCTAGCTAATGCTAGCTGGCGCTAGCCAGCAGATAGCCGTCACCCATATTCATATTTAGCTATATCTTTTTTAGCTTTCAGCTATATTTCCTTACCGTTTCAACTACACACTCCTCCTGCTCACTCTGTCCTTCCTCGGCCCTGTCATGTCTCTGTCCCTCCTCGGCTTCCCTGTCCTGCTCTCGGCCACCATGGCCACCAGCCACCTCTCCTTCAAGTTCGTGTTCAACACGGTGTTGCTGCACAACGTCGGCTGAGGCTGTAGACGTTGAAGCAGCCCCTGGCGCAAACATATCAGTAATTTTTGCACATGTTGCAGCATCGCCTCAAGACTTTTAATCTTTTTAGCTCGTAATTTCTCTGCGCCCCCCTTGCGCTTTGGTTTACTATACTTGTCCTTATCCATCGTTCTCCATCCACTGACTTTTGGCTCTCTAACGGCCCACGCAAATGACACCTGAAACTAACAGAGGGAGGGGTGGGGCCTACATATGATTGGGCCAGCCCAGTGTCAGTATAGAAAATGGACCAATGGGCCGCTGTCCCTGCTCTATGGGCCGTTCGTTAGCCCCCAAAGATTTTTTTTTTTTTTTTTTTTCTCTTTTTAGATCGGCCCACAAGTAGGTCCGGCCCACCAGGCATTTGCCCGGTACGCCACATGGCCAGTCCAGTCGTGGATGATGGACAAGTAGCAGTCGAGATTGATGAAGCCCAGCAGGTAGATCCCACAGTAGAAGTTCAGCTTGCGGGAGGTAAAGAGAGGAGGGAGACAGACAGAAAAAGAGGAGAGTTGGGGGAGATACTGTTAGAACAACTGTCAAAATAACATCTAGGAAACTGTGACTGTGACCTTCTCTTCCCCAGGCTTTACCGTGAACATTGCTCCAGCGATCTTGCAGAGGGGCGTCCCGAAGCTCCACCCCTGTTCCTGAGCAGCCCAGAAGGGCAGGGTGAAGAGCAGCAGGCTGTCTGCCACGCCCAGGTGCAGGATGAAGGTGTCCGCCACACTGCAGCCCCCTATCCGCCTCTTCTGGACCAGAAACACCAGGACCAGCCCGTTTCCCAGCAGGCCCAGAACCAGCCTTATTTTTAGGTTTTTACACATACAGTACTAGGAATTTGTCGCTGTAGTTACCAGTGTCCTTGTCAGTCTCATTTAAATAATAATCATAGAAATAGTCTCCTAAATCCTCAGCACGGAAGACGATTTTGCCAGATTCATTCGTTGGGGATTCCTGTATGTACAAGAAAGCACAAACACACACATAAGCTTACGGCTCTTGACTATTACATTGTCTCCTAAAGTACTTAGTAAGTACGTAGTAAGTATATCTTAACTTTTTTTTTTTTTTAATGTCTGGATTGTTTCAGTGGTGTTTCTGTGAAATGCTAAATTATTGGGCCAAATAAATACATGGATATCTTTTAACTACTAAGTGTCCCTAGACATCCAGAGTAGCATAGGTTGCATACATGGGTATCCTGTTAAGTTTCTATACAACATGTGAAACCTCTACTACCCAACAGGTGTGTTGAGACGTATTAGCCTCGTGAGACCATCGTGATCTCAGTGGCGATTTTAGCATGGCATTTCTGGAGGGGCAGTTTTATATTATGTCACCATCACAAGAACTAAAGGTAGCCAATTAGTCTATGGTAGGTACATTAGAGCAGAGGCTACAACACACAAAGATAACGACACATTAACACACGCAGAGTAGGCCAATTAGACCCATAAGAGAGCGCATGCACGGTCCAGGGTTCTGAAAGCAACAACCCTACTAACACACGCAGGTTGCGCAAACGTTCTACATACGGCCGCTATAGACAATTCATCTGCGCCACGTGTGGAAATTACGCGGCCATTTACGGAAACGCGAGATCTGCCGATTAGTAGCCGCTACGTAAGAACGTCACGTCATTCATAAGTCGCGGCCGCGTGCTAAAAACGCACGTGATCACGTGGGCAGGAACTTCCGTAATAAACGTACTTGGCTGACACTTGGGCCCTTTCTGAATCCAGTCCCTCCCCACTCGCACTCAGTCACCGAGTGCACTCCGTTTTGTAGTCCCCTCACAGCTGAATGTAGTTCCCTTGTTTAGGGTGTAGGGTATAAAAACCTTAGGGACGCACTCCCCTCACTCCAGCGGAAACAGGAAACACAAACCACAACGGTTACCATGGTTTCGCGTCAACAGCACTTTGCAGAGGCATCGTTCGTATCTTCCTTCTTACAGCTTGAGGATTGCTTATATCTATGGCTTTATATATATACATTTTTCCAACGCAGCTGCTTCAGCACGATTATTTGTAGGCTAATAATGTATTCTTTGTATTTTTGTTTTTATTTGCATTAAAACAAAGCAGGCCTGATTTTGTTTGTCCTGATTTTATGCTCATTTCATCTTCACTGTTATGAAGCACTTTGGGCTGCAATTCTTGTGTTGAAAGTTGCTATACAGTTTATTAAAACAAGCCCATAAAAACTGCACAAGCTGGCTGTATGAACCTGTGTTTGTCCTCTTGTCATTTTCTGCAAATAATGTCTGACATTCAAAATGTTGGGGAAAAGTAGTATATAGAAAGTGCACTTACTCAAAAACAGATATAAATAGTAAACCATACATAGTAAACCAGGATGTTGCTGTGATCTCATCCTTTCCAGAGCTGTGTTCACCTGTGGTCTGAAGTATAGGCTAGTTTAGATTGCAGACCATACCACTAATATGACAACCAGAGATTGCACATATTTGTATCCAGATTCTGTATAAAGGATACACAGGGATTTCCACAATTCTTATTTATTGAAAATAAAATAATATTGAAAACTGAAAATGGGCAGCACCGATCACAACTGAAAATTATTAATCCCCATCAATGGACCCCTGACTTTCTTGGCAGGGGAGGGGGGGGGGTTCAAGAGAGGACGCCATGGATGTGTCTGGGAGGGATGGTGGATCGGACGTGGATGTGCCTGGGAGGGATGGTTGATCAGACGTGGATGTGCCTGGGAGGGATGGTTGATCAGACGTGGATGTGCCTGGGAGGGGCAGTGGATTGGACCTGGATGTGCCCAGGAGGAAATATGGATCTGGACTGGCCTTGATGGTGGGGTTCGACATGCATGAGGCAATGAGGACAGGTGGAGTCAAAGATGGTTTTGACCCCATTGCCTCATGCATGCCATCATAGAAGCTACACGTAGCAGGGGTTTCCTCTCCCTGGTCAGTCCCAGAGCCAGTTGGTGGAGCTCTCAGCTCCTAAAACAAACAGTGGCATGAGATATCTGCAGCATCTAGAAGGCTATATTCATGTTATGTGAAACACATTTACTGTGTACTTCTTTAAATTCACCCATTTCTTTGAGGCCTGTTTTGGACTTGCCTGACCCTCCAGGTTCATTTATTTTATGATGAAGCTGTTAAGAAATATGTCCGGGAAGATGGTTAAAATGTTTTGGTCAGAATGAGTGCTGTGTGACTCCTCCAATCACTCCACATCTTACCAAGTAGTAGTCCTACACATCATTTATCAAGTCCTAGTAATGGGATACAATCACACAATTAATCTTCTTTCAAAGAATCTTAAACATTAAGGTGTTTTTGGTTGTAGGCCTAATCAGTGAAATCTGCCAATGGAACAAGTGAAACTTTGCTTAATGTTTGGAAGAAGATGCATTTATCTAAAGACAAATAACTTGTCCCACTGAAATGTTGCTTGTTGGTTGAGTGTCTACATTACGTGTAAAAAGATGTGTTTTGTGGTGAGTGGCAGGCCATTCATGGACTAAACCTATGAAAAAAATAAAAAATACTCCCAAGCTGTTTCGTTTTTTTGTGGACAACTTTACACCACTTGTGCCACCACTTTACATTACAATCAAATTAACATAATCTAGCGTTCTCTGAACTGGAGAACGGAATTTGATGCGAAATACAATGCAAATGTCGTATAATTTGTGAGGAACTTTTTGTACTATTTGTACGGCACATTTTCTATAACAATTGACAATGAAAACAGCTGCACATGTGAATCGAGCCTGCATCGGTGCAGACCCAAGCCCCCAGGATTCGAAATCTAAAGTGAAGGCCTATTGAACCGCGCCATCTTGGCTAGATTTGTAGTCATTTGGCTATTTCCGGTGACTTTTGTACTTGCGCAGTTGAGCTTTTCTGTCCGACGCGCGTCCACGAAAAAGTTCACCTTTATGTGAAATGTAGACGCATGTTCTCGGCTCTCCCCGCTTTGATTTAGCAATGAAAACCGGCTTGCATATTAAACTGTTTTTGTCAAATATATCCATTGGAGAAATTATTTTTTCATCCAGGCATCTTAGTTTTAACAGGTTAAATATAACTGAACATGTTTTGTTTGCTAGTAGATGGTATTCATTCCGTTCGCGATAACATTATTGCAGCCAGGCTAAATTCCTCCAGGGAGCCAGTGACCGGCGAGTTGAAAAGCTTCATTCCCCGCCAGCAGGAGCTTTGGCCGCTGCTACCACATCTCGGATAACCCGCTGAGTTCGTGGCTACTATTTCACATTCGAATGAATACCATCTACTAGCAAACAAAACATGTTCAGTTATATTTAACCTTTATATTTGACAAACAGGTTAATATGCAAGCCGGTTTTCATTGCTAAATCAAAGCGGGGAGAGCCGAGAGAGCCGGGAACGTGCGTCTACATTTCACATAAAGGTGAACTTTTTCGTGGACGCGCTTCGGACAGAAAAGCTCAACTGCGCAAGTACAAAAGTCACCGGAAGGCCAGAAAAGCACAACTGCGCAAGTACAAAAGTCACCGGAAATAGTCAAATGACTACAAATTTGCCAAGATGGCGCGGTTCAATAGGGCTTCATTGTTGATAGCGGTCAGTGAATGGAGTGGCTGTATCCAGTTCTATTAATACATCCATGGTGCAGACTCGCTACCGAGGGTGTTATAAGCAAGCCCCCAGGATCAGCTTGGCGCATTGAAGCCACCATGGGCTTTCAGGCCAAGCCCGGTATTGCAAGTCACGTCACGGCATGCGGCCCAAGACCCTTATTTCCCATGGTTTGTGGATGATGATAGATAGGGCTAGAAAAGGAAAACAAAAATGTTCTCGGTATCATTCAGCATCAGAGACCAATCTAATCAATATAAACTTTTAATTCAATGGGGTTTTGTTTGTTTTTGAAGCCACCAATACCTGTAACGAGCCCATTTGAAACATGTGCTGTGCACGAGCCTCGGGGACGCTGGTCGCGCGTTCGTGAGTCCTGCAAGCTCGGCGGAAAACACGTCACCATAGGAAGACCCGCCCTACTCTGCCTCTGATTGGATAGGAAGTCATGTAATGACGTCGGCTAACATGCTATGCTTTGAGCAATGAAGCTGCTATGATGATGCTAATCATAGATATGAACGTATGTCTATGATGCAAATGATCATGACATGTGGTTACTTTAGGACATCGTTGGAAAAGATCTAGAGGGTAAGTGGGTCAATGTTGAATAACTTAGCTAACATTATCTAATGTTACATTTCTTTATATTAACATCAACTATATTGATAGGCTAGCTATGCTAACGGTAGCTAATGCTAACGGCTTAGGGTTAACGTTAGTTAATGCTAACGTTACGTTCGGAGGTCTCATGTATTTCAATTTTAACATAACGTTGAGCATGATCAATGTGACATTGTTCATACATTGATTACAGTCTGTAATCTTGTCTGGCATTATTTAGCTATAGGGGGCTGATGCTACTATAGCATTTGCCACATTATACATCAAATTAATCAAGCATAGTTAGTGTTATTACCTGAAGGCATTATTACCATTGCAAGTAAGCATGCCATGTATATGCCATGCCTGGAAATCAAATTAATAGTGTAATTCTTCCCCATCATAGCTCATTGTACACTGATATAATCATTCTCCTTGCCTTTGCTAATACTCATCTCTTTTATCAAACTTTGTGCTAGGAAAGAAATCTGGCTGTGATTCGTCGCTAGTGCTCATCCAGGCTGTTGTCATCTCCCGCCTGGACTCCTGCAACTCCCTACTTGCTGCCATCCTGCAGCGTTGGCCATCAGACTCCTGGAGAAAGCTGCTGCTGACCTGGGGCCTCATTTATAAACATTAGCTGAATCCCAAATCGCGCACTTAGGCGAAAGTGCAGAGCACTCGCGGCCTTGTGGCCTTACATGCGCGTTCCCGCTAAGTCCACAAGGGCTCAGGGTAGTTCCAAAACGGAATTGCTAGGTCCACAAGTGCGCCACGCCGCCATTTTGCGCACTGTAACCGCACTTACCGAAAGTCCGCAATTTCACGGACTTAGGAGCAGAAAATACCCACAGCCCACCGCGTCTCATGTGACACAGTGCTTGAGTGCATCCGAGTCATGATCCGAGTGCATCACACATAAATGATGACATTTGCAGATAACACAACATTTATCTTGAAATCCACATGCTGCAAACATATCCCACCCAACCTAATTTTTTAATTATTATTAAATTAAAACAGACGTCAATCGGTCAATTTGCAGAGCTGAAGGGAGCGTCAGAGCAGCCTCTGCGTCGGAGGAACGCGGCAGCCAATGAAAACGAAGTGGGAGGGGCATTGAGCGAAACTGGAAGTGCTGTCCCATTTAATTCACGGCCCTGCACCCTCTGGCCCTTCCAGCTGACGTCAATTAAGTGCTCAGGCCTCAGGCCACAAGTGCGAGGGGCCGCAAGTGCAGTTTGCGCACTCAGATTGGGATTCAGCTATTGCGTAGAATCCACGTAACTAAGTTAGCTTAGCTAAGTGATTACTAAAATATACGCACAAAAAATCTCCGATTTATAAAACGCTGCGTATCACAACCCATGTTCACTCAGGCACGCCTACGCCAGCTGCCCTTTATAAATCACAATCAACACTTAACTCGCCGCACGTGAACGCGCGTTCTGATCACACCCCAATTAACGCCCACAATTGCCTATAAATGGTCAGTGATACGCCTATACATATGCAACGACAATGGAGCCGAGTGCAAAAGGCAGAAAGAGAAAGATACATTTTACCGATGCGAGGTGGAGGTATTGGTCAACGAGGTAGAGACGCCGCAAAAGTATCTTTTCGGAACGATGATTTCACATGTGCACGACTGATAAGAGCACCCGTTAGGCCTGAGTGGTCTGTTAGATAATGAATTATCTATCATGCAGGCTATATTGGCATTCCTTTAGTGCGGTAGGCCTTATTAGGTGGCTGCTTATATCCAAACTGATAATCATTATCAGCCTATAGTGTTGTTGCATGGGTAATGGGGTTTGGATCTATATTGCACGTGTAAGCTTCACAGGGTGGCCCATGAATAAAATGCCTAACTTATCAACGTATAAACGGGTCAATTTACAATGACATCCATAACAATGCAAACATGTAGGCCTATAGTGACTACTTAAGGCAAGTATCCCGAATTTAACTGTACGACAGATCTGAGGTTTCTTTGCAGCAGCCAATTTGTGTATTTTAGAAGATAGAAGCTGCGTGTTCTAATGGATGTTGCGGGATAGCCAAGCACATATTAGAACATCTGTGCCAAGTCCCGGCATATCCAAGGCCCCGTGCGTCATGGCCTACTATAATCCAGCTATATTAGTGCCTGTATCGAGGTCTTGTAAATATATGGGGTCCATGGATGAGTTTCATGTGATTCTATAAAGGGTAATTATTGCTACACACATGACGATTCGGCAAATTAATAATCTAACTTGCTCCCTTGTGTTCTTACAACTTGGAGACGCATCACCATGCGCTGTTTTGCGCACAGCTAATTCTACCAAAGCGGTGAGCAATGTGAGCATTGGGATGACATGCGTTTTTAGGCCCACATTCCTCGTATGCCTGCTACATGACAATCATACGACAATATGAGGATATATGATGATGTACAATATAGCCTAATGTAGCCTACAGTTGCCTCAAGTAGGACATTTCCATTCACCGCTCAACATCATTGTTGCGGCTTGCCTCAGTGGTCATTCGGGTTTACATAAAAGCCTAATCAAATATAGGCTATAAATACATAAATACATTAACGAATGAATAGGTGGATAATTAAACATACGAATAATTAACTAAATAAATGATTAACTGAATAAATATACTTCAACGCCGAATGCAACATTTGTTTGGTGCGGTATAGGCCTTATAGTTGTAGGCTATCGACATACGGAATCATTACTATGATAAGCCTATAGGCTCGTGTCGTGTTGTGTTATCAACGTAATATGTGGCTTTTGTTCATAGGCTACTGCCCGTGATGCTTCTCGGGATAGCCTAGAAATGAATAGGCCTACAACATAACATTATATTATGACACAAATGGGTCAATTCACAGACACATCCAAAGCAATGCCGACATTATTTCGTGATTAGGCTACGGTGGCGATTGATTCCGTTTAAACTGTGTGACACATTGGAGGGTTTCTTGCAGCGACCGATGTATTTATTATTCAATATGTCATGTGTTTCGCAGACTTTCCCGAGTTTCATCTCTCTGCCATCGGAGTCGCGTTTTCCCCTTTCTCCAGAAACGTGCTTATCGTAGTTAACCCTCTTGGCGCCAGGTTTTTTTTCTTTTTAAACAATATTTTGACATCGAAATTTCAAAAGAGTGTGGCTTTAAAGTGGTTAGAGATAGAGACTCACTGTAAATTAGACAAATGTTGAGAATGATCCAAAGTTTATGTTGGGTCTAAATTTATCCAACTAATTTGCATATTATGATGTCATAGGGTGGCGGCCAACTTGAATTATGCCATTTTTCAAGGAAATATGGGATATTTTGAATCAATTTGAACTTATTTCAACAAATTTCCCCACCTCTGTCCATTTGTTATGTTATCCAAACATCAAATGAACAGGGAAACAGAAAATGGTAAGCCAACAGTAGTAAACAAACTAATTACTATGCCACATAGTAGCATCACTCATGTAAACAGAAGGCGTCTCTTAGCCGCAGAGGCCTGTGTATCTATCTATCCAGTGTACCTATCTATCCAGTGTACCTATCTATCCAGGTGACACTGTTTAGTTTTTCAGAGTGTGGTACCTCTCATTGCAAGGCACAGCACACAGAGCCACACACTGGCCCTGCTGTCCCCTCTCAACATAGGCCTACTCATCATTGTTTACAAAATGCAGAAATGACAGGATGATTTCAAATCTGTTCCTAGATCACTTTGCCAAATCCAGGTGTAAAAGTTGGCCAAAACTGTGCCCAGTAATCCTCAATCTCTGATTTCTCTACCAGCCCCATGGACAAATATCATCCAAAACTTGCTCACAATATAACCTTATGGCAGCCATTTGGCGTTTTTCCAACGCAATAATCTACTAAATTCTGCTGACTCGCTCTCTCAATAACTCTGCTCCGCTCCGCTCAACCCACAACTGAATGAACAGTCGTCGTGTGTATTTATAGTAAACGTGAGAGAGGACAAAAACATATCTATAAATATACTGTGCTTACTGTAACTGTACAAAATCATTGTTGTGATTGGTCATAAATTGTGCGCGCGCGATTCATTTGCAGGCTGCTCTTCCTCCGAGCGGCCGCGGTGTCTGAGCTGGAAATATGACGCTATCTAGTCAGACTGGCCGAGTGTCATGGAGAGGAGACTTACCCTCAGCTCTGGTGAAATCGGTTGTAACGTGAACCACGGAATGCGCAGGGCTTCGTCATCTAAATCATTCCCAAATGACCAGGAAAAGTCGCTAGATTTGTTGAGATTATTTTGTTGTACGTGGGATGTGTTATTTGTACAAACAAAACGCAAAAACTCAACTTTAGACGGTAGGCTATCTTGCAATCGAACTCTCCATCCTGGTATTTTCGAGTAGTTGTAGATCCCCATCCACATGGATAGACAAAGTAGGCTACTGCACCAGGCAAAGCAACCTATCCCCATTGTTTACAACTTTGTGGTTGGACCTAAATACGGAAGTCGGCTACACAAATGGATAAACCGAAGCTTGCCAGACAGCGCAATTTGTCTACTTTTACAGGTAAAAAACCGCTTGTCTCTAGGTCAAACTATTTCAGAAATATGCCGTCCTAAAGAACATATGGTATTTAGGAGCGCTGGCGCGCCCCATGTATAAAAGAGGGAACTCGTAATGAGATTTTCTCAACTATATTGCATTGGAAGATGGTGTCATACTGAATCGAGAGCAAAGCTATACATGTCTGCCATCTAGTGGTGGCGGGAAAATCGAGGTTTCAGTGTGTAAATATCATAAAATCACTATTTTAATCAGTAACGCAGCTTGTCGCAGAAATGCGACTTTGGCGCTAAGAGGGTTAAAGGAGGGTCGAAGTGTGCGTAGAGTTACGCACACCTTCCGCCAACTTATCGCTCAGTTTTTTATAAATACCGAAAGTTGCGTAGAAAGTTGCTCAGCACGGGTTACGCACGCTTTTGTACTTACGCAATGTTTATAAATGAGGCCCCTGGTGTTCAACGGCCCCATGCTCTTCCACAAAACTTCCCTACTCCGTTCTCAGCACTGGCTCCCTGCGCTGTCCCATCCAGTTTAGGACTGTGGTGCAAGCCTACAGGGCAAATGAACAGCTCCCTCCGACCTCCAGGCTGTGGTCAAGCTCTGCTGCCTTGAGGTGATTGGTTCCCCAGTTGCTCCAAGCCCCCCTACGGCAGATTGTAACGGCCATGGCTCTTTTCTGTCCTGGCCTCACAGTGGTGGAATGAACTGTGCACTGATGTCAGAACAGAGCCAATAATACACACTGTTCATAGTGAGCCTAGTTAATATTGATTAACTTGTACTGTTTCCTCTCTCCTTGTCAGTCATTAAAATATGTTCAGTGTTTCACAATACTGATGTATAACATTTCATTATTTTGTCTCAGGCCATTTCTGAAACAATCATCAGTGTCAGTATACATTTCCCTCCAATGTTATTGCTTGCCCATTTTTAACCATTTAACTACCAGACTGTACAAACGAATTGCACACCTATAGTATTTTCTAGGTATAGCCTACTTCTCCACTTTCTCTTAATGTTGGTATGAAATGGCAGTCAAACTATGCAATGATGTTCAACACTATTTCCACCCAAATTCCCAACAAATGTGGCCACCACACTGTTCAGGACATTCACAGGTCTTGCTCTCGGATCGGTAAAAGAAAGGGACATGGTTCCTCCATAATGTGCTAAGGCTCTGCTTAGATCAAAGGCTTGGTCATCAGAAAATATCACAAAGACAGTGATCACAAAACAATTAAAAACATGTCACCAGTGTATGCCTTAACCCTAGTCAAATTTCTAGTATGTGTGAACCATATACATGGCAGTAAACAGATCTTGAGTCATACAAACTGGAGGATGCTTGACCCATACAAACTACTTTAACTCAATTTCAATAAACAACTTAAAATATGGCAGACAGAAGAGCTGAGCAGACTTGGTAGATGACTGGATGATCTTACAGAGAACCAAGGGAAATTGACTGGTATTAATGCTAAGAGTAATGAGGGATGAGGTGCAGCTGGGCAGAGTGGAGACAGGTGGCAGGTGATGCAGGAGATGGGAAGGTGAGTAGGCAACAACCAAGCATGAACAGGAACTGGACCACTGGCTCCCCTTGACTGTCCAACCCATCCATCAGCGCCAGCAGAGTGGACACGATAGAGCCAGAGAGAGAAAGACAAATGCAACGCAAGGTTAGTTTAGTTCCAATCGCCCATGTGCAACATCAATCAAGTCCACACTGGATCACCCTGTATAGGCAGGCACACTCAATTGCAAACACACTAGATATCACCCTGAGTCGGCACACTGGTACATGGGCGCATAGTTTAAGCTGGGCTAGACAGGCATGTTATCCTCTCCCGTGAGTGCAAGTTAACAATTGCTTCGTCAGACTAGTTGCCCTGACGGAAATGAAGCTCCGCTCCCCAGACTGCCGACTGGCTCTGCTTTCTTAGTCCACCCCTCAGCAATCAAGTCCAGCCGAGGGTGATCAGAGCCTCTGTCAGCGGCCCAGTTCAGGTGCACCCCATTAGTTAAAATATGCCTATGAATAAAGTCCTAATTTTGCAACCTAAATGTGAGCAATGAACGCTGAGCATTGAACGTAGAATGCGAGGCATTGGGCTACTTTCTTAGGTGACACAATTGAAGAACTAGACAAACAAGTTACACACTCTGTGCCAGTAGGTGGCTGTATGCACATTAAAGTTGTTTGCGATCCGCCACTAAACCTAGCGAAGGAGAAGAAGAACGAGAACGGTAAACTTCCGCCCCGTTTGAAACAGAAGGAGAAAGACCAACACGCTTTGTCTCCGCGACAACACAGATCCTGTAAGTATCTCAATTTCAATGTATACATTAGTATGTATACATACATACTATGTATTTTGGTATCGTCCCAGATAAAACACCAACGTTATGTGCAAGCTACCCTTTTGTAATGATTATCTATATGCAGATGCTCTCTTTCCAATGTTGGCTAACTAGCTAGCCAGCTAACGTGATTAGCCTTTTTCGGGCATGGTGGAGTCTTCTCAAGTCTAGCAGGCTCGCGCGAGCTCCTGCACGTTCGTACTGTTTCATCGCTTGGAATAAAATGCGATAATTAGCTTACTCATTGATTTCGCATTAACCCACGACACCGTTAGTATGTGTTTGTTTTTAGGCATTCATTTTTCCGAAGTTAACGTTAACAGAATACTAGAAGCCCCAACAACGGAGCTAGGCTAGCTAGCAGGATTTGTTATAGCAGCCATCTTGGCTCATTTTGTTACAGCAGCCATCTTGGTGGATTTCATGTTACTCTTAACTGTTGAAATGGTTGCTCATTCTGTCAAACGGGTAAAGAATTGTGTACTACGTTTTCACTCACATACAAATCCAAATTTTGCATAATAGGTACTCATGATGTGGACTACTAATAGAGGCGCTAAGACGGCCCCAGGCGTGGCCAGGGGCAGTCCTGGGACAGCACCACAGGCTCTGTGAGTCTTGTTCAGTTGAATGCCCTCATGAGTATTAACAGAAGAGCACCATATACATATGCACACATACACTCTAACATGTCGCTCTCTCCTCAGCTCAGCCCAATGGTCTCTGATGGTTCTGTCTGGCCAGCCCTTAGGTGGAGAAACACCTGATCATCAATATAGGCACACGTAAGTACAAATGCACATACGTTTCCATAGACGGGATAAACAAATGGGAATATTGATATTGAGTTAATGTTAGCGGTAGACATGTGAGATTCATAAGACGCATCACTGACGCCACAATATCAGGGAAATTGAGCAATTGCTTCCCTGTAGTGCAAACTTGCAAGATTCGCTCAGTTATTAACCCTTCTTGCCTTTTTTGTTGTTGGTTTTCTCTCTCCTCCTTCCTCTCTGTGCAGTTCTCCTGTGTGCTGAGCCGCTATCCCATGTATTGCCACTGCTGACAGGGTAGAGCTCAGCCCCATGCAGAAGTGAGTGATGAGGAGAGGGAAGATCATTTTCCCGTTTTTTTCCCCTCCAGTTTTAGGAACCGTCTCAAGAATGTGTTCCCCACTTTTATGCCTTTAAATCAGGGTTGGAGTATTCCAGGTGTGTGGCCATGGCCATGAACACCAGTAGAGGAGGGAACCAAGTGTCTCATTCTCTCTCCACAGTTGTGTGGTTGTAACCCCCCACTAGCTACATATTCATTCAATCTTTATTTAACCTCCTGAATCAATTGAGAGTAAGCTCTCATTTACAATGACGTATAATCACTCTATATTTGAACTTGTACTACAGGTGAGATAATCCTTTTTAATGGTCTCTCTCATTCGCTCTCCTAGCTGTGATGTTAGAGTTGTGCAAGACTTGGGTGTTCTCCTGCTCTGAGTGCCCATTCTCCTATACCTCCCAGATCTACCTCCACAAGCACATCAAGAGGAGCCATGACAACCTCTGTCTGCTGAGGAACACACAGAGCATTATGAAGTAGCCAGTGCCTTGGCGAAGGTGTTTGAGCAGCAGTCATCAATGGATTAACTCCCAAGACACAAGGAAGAGACAGCGCAACACACGCTATGACTCCAGTGACGAAGGTAATATAAGAAAGTGCATTCAACAGTCCCAAAAGAGTACTACTTGAGTTGACTAATCTGAGATAATTTACCTCTACTATATGTTCCAGTGCCCAGGCAGCCGGTCGGCAGAACTCAGACCAGACCAGCTATGCCAGGTGCCAGAGCCGGAAGGCCTGCTCTGCCAGTTATCAATGCAGGTATCCATGCATGTTTGTGTTGGTGAAATGTCTATGCATATTTGCACACTTAGTTAACTCAGGACTTTCGGAAGACTCATGTACTCAGTTCACTAATTCGCTCATCTCACATCTCACTACTCGGCAGTAGATGTTCGTCCCGGGTCCTTTGAGCCAAGGCGCTGTGAGCCCAGGCCCTTCAGCCCTTCAGACGTCCAGGCACGAGCAGCATGCATCAGCGATTAGCACCCCGGCCAGACCAGGTCAGGGTCTGACATGTCTCATGTCGAGTTGATTCTTCCCCTTATGCCAGAATCACTACGCCGCCAGCACCATAGTTTCCTGCTCATCCCTTTATCCTCTGGTTTTCAGGTAGTTCTCTGATGCCATCGCCTGTGAGACCAACAGCTCCAGCAGTGTTGCCAGCAGATGCTGGTATGCTGAATTTTGTGAACTACTTCATGCTGCATGTAGGGATATACTTTGAGCTGAATATCCATTATGGGACCGTACAATTACTTATAGCCACATCTGTGTTTAATATCCAGACTTCCAGAGGATGATGTGTCAGCAGTTCTCCAGCGTCATGCAGAGTCTGAGGGAGATGGCACAGACAATGATGAGACTGGAGCAGAGGCTGGAGCAGAGACTGTCCGGCGAGTCTGCAGACAGCTATCGGGGAGCAGTACTGGATGACCTGCACCCTGCTAAAACGGAGGAGGAGCTGCTGGTCTTGGAGGAGCAGCTGAAGGACAAGGATCATCACAGGAAGATGGTGAGTAACTTCAGGGCAGAACTTTGTTCCTTATTTTTGCAGGGAAGTGTTAAGGAAATGTAAAAGTAAATGATTGTCTTTATGTTTTGCAGACACGATATCTGAGCTTCATGCCATGTGCATTGAAACCATTCCCTTTTTGGTTAAAAGGTGCAGTTATGGCCTGTAAGCCAAGCACCACTGTGACGGAGGTGTCTGCCCAGCTGCAGGAGATGCTGAAACATGCCCCTGCTCGATTCAAAAAGGTATGTGATGTCAGGCAGTTAATTTTCTCGTATCCAGTGACATGGCACGCTTCCAATGAACGTATGCGACTTGCTTTTACAGCCATTTCATTATGTCCTTAGGCATCTGCTCCAGCCCAGCTGACCTCCCCAGCCCAGCCCATGACCGCAGCTCCAGCCCTGACCACAGTGGAGTATTCAGATGAGGATGACCTCTTCTGCCCAGACCCTTGATTCAGATGTGGGTGACCCCCAGCCCGTCTCCCTAAACCTGCCTTTCCAGCCTGCAAGGATGGATGCCTTTTTTGTAAATAGTTTTTGTAAATTTTAACCTTTTTTTTGTGGGATACAACGGTCTGTTCCCGGTCTGCCTGCCACAGAATGCGCACTGTTTCATTTTTGTTTTTAGAACTTTTGCAATTGTCAGATAATGGGTTGCTAGCCAGAGCTTGTACATGCTTTTTTTTGCTTTTTTGGCTATGCGTAATGTGACAGACCGTAAACCTCATCCTTGTAAATATGTATACTTTTAATTTGTAATGTACTTTGTGTAATAAAATGTTCTAAACTGTTAATGGTGTTCAGTCTTATATTGGTTTGTATCATAATGCTTGCTGCTATATCCCCATATAGCATTAATTCGTTTTTGTACTGGTAAATGCTAAATATAGCCAGTGGTACTGCAAATGCTAAATATAGCCAGTGGTCAGTAAGTGACCATATTTGCACCGTGCGAAAAAGACGTGCAGACCAAGTCATATAAATACCTGTAAATCTAGTGTCAGCCAAGTGAGTTTATTACGGAAGTTCCTGCCCACGTTTTTTGCACGCGGCCGCACCGTATTTGCACCGTGCGAAAAAGACGTGCAGACCAAGTCATATAAATACCTGTTAATCTAGTGTCAGCCAAGTGAGTTTATAACGGAGGTTCCTGCCCACGTGATCACGTGCGTTCTTTGCACGCGGCCGCAACTTCTGAATGACGTGTCGTTCTTACGTAGCGTCTACTAAACGGCAGATCTCGCGTTTCCGTAAATGGCCGCGTAATTTACGCACGCGGCGCAGACGAATCGTCACCTATAGCGGCCGTATGTAGAACGTTTGCGCAACCTGCGTGTGTTAGTAGGGTGGTTTGATAGTAGCATAGTTGGGATGGACAGTAGCTAGCACATTGGTTTGATAGTAGCATAGTTGGGATGGACAGTAGCTAGCACATTGGTTTGATAGTAGCATAGTTGGGATGGACAGTAGCTACCACATTGGTTTGATAGTAGCATAGTTGGGATGGACAGTAGCTAGCACATTGGTTTGATAGTAGCATAGTTGGGATGGACAGTAGCTAGCACATTGGTTTGATAGTAGCATAGTTGGGATGGACAGTAGCTAGCACATAGGTTTGATTGTAGCATAGTTGGGATGGACAGTAGCTAGCACATTGGTTTGATAGTAGCATAGTTGGGATGGACAGTAGCTAGCACATTGGTTTGATAGTAGCATAGTTGGGATGGACAGTAGCTAGCACATTGGTTTGATAGTAGCATAGTTGGGATGGACAGTAGCTAGCACATTGGTTTGATAGTAGCATAGTTGGGATGGACATTAGCTAGCACATTGGTTTGATAGTAGCATAGTTGGGATGGACAGTAGCTACCACATTGGTTTGATAGTAGCATAGTTGGGATGGACGGTAGCTAGCACATTGGTTTGATAGTAGCATAGTTGGGATGGACAGTAGCTACCACATTGGTTTGATAGTAGCATAGTTGGGATGGACGGTAGCTAGCACATTGGTTTGATAGTAGCATAGTTGGGATGGACGGTAGCTAGCACATTGGTTTGATAGTAGCATAGTTGGGATGGACAGTAGCTAGCACATTGGTTTGATAGTAGCATAGTTGGGATGTACAGTAGCTAGCACATAGGTTTGATAGCATAGTTGGTATGGACAGTAGCTAGCACATTGGTTTGATAGTAGCATAGTTGGGATGGACAGTAGCTAGCACATTGGTTTGATAGTAGCATAGTTGGGATGGACAGTAGCTAGCACATTGGTTTGATAGTAGCATAGTTGGGATGGACGGTAGCTAGCACATTGGTTTGATAGTAGCATAGTTGGGATGGACGGTAGCTATCACATTGGTTTTATAGTAGCATAGTTGGGATGGACGGTAGCTAGCACATTGGTTTGATATTAGCATAGTTGGGATGGACAGTAGCTAGCACATTGGTTTGATAGTAGCATAGTTGGGATGGACAGTAGCTAGCACATTGGTTTGATAGTAGCATAGTTGGGATGGACAGTAGCTAGCACATAGGTTTGATAGCATAGTTGGGATGGACAGTAGCTAGCACATAGGTTTGATAGCATAGTTTGGATGGACAGTAGCTAGCACATTGGTTTGATAGTAGCATAGTTGGGATGGACAGTAGCTAGCACATTGGTTTGATAGTAGCATAGTTGGGATGGACAGTAGCTAGCACATTGGTTTGATAGTAGCATAGTTGGGATGGACAGTAGCTACCACATTGGTTTGATAGTAGCATAGTTGGGATGGACAGTAGCTAGCACATTGGTTTAATAGTAGCATAGTTGGGATGGACAGTAGCTAGCACATTGGTTTGATAGTAGCATAGTTGGGATGGACATTAGTTAGCACATTGGTTTGATAGAAGCATAGTTGGGATGGACAGTAGCTAGCACATTGGTTTGATAGTAGCATAGTTGGGATGGACAGTAGCTAGCACATTGGTTTGATAGTAGCGTAGTTGGGATGGACATTAGCTAGCACATTGGTTTGATAGTAGCATAGTTGGGATGGACGGTAGCTAGCACATTGGTTTGATAGTAGCATAGTTGGGATGGACAGTAGCTACCACATTGGTTTGATAGTAGCATAGTTGGGATGGACAGTAGCTAGCACATTGGTTTGATAGTAGCATAGTTGGGATGTACAGTAGCTAGCACATAGGTTTGATAGCATAGTTGGTATGGACAGTAGCTAGCACATTGGTTTGATAGTAGCATAGTTGGGATGGACAGAAGCTAGCACATTGGTTTGATAGTAGCATAGTTGGGATGGACAGTAGCTAGCACATTGGTTTGATAGTAGCATAGTTGGGATGGACGGTAGCTAGCACATTGGTTTGATAGTAGCATAGTTGGGATGGACGGTAGCTAGCACATTGGTTTGATAGTAGCATAGTTGGGATGGACGGTAGCTAGCACATTGGTTTGATAGTAGCATAGTTGGGATGGACAGTAGCTAGCACATTGGTTTGATAGTAGCATAGTTGGGATGGACGGTAGCTAGCACATAGGTTTGATAGCATAGTTGGGATGGACGGTAGCTAGCACATTGGTTTGATAGTAGCATAGTTGGGATGGACAGTAGCTAGCACATTGGTTTGATAGTAGCATAGTTGGGATGTACAGTAGCTAGCACATAGGTTTGATAGCATAGTTGGTATGGACAGTAGCTAGCACATTGGTTTGATAGTAGCATAGTTGGGATGGACAGTAGCTAGCACATTGGTTTGATAGTAGCATAGTTGGGATGGACAGTAGCTAGCACATTGGTTTGATAGTAGCATAGTTGGGATGGACGGTAGCTAGCACATTGGTTTGATAGTAGCATAGTTGGGATGGACGGTAGCTATCACATTGGTTTTATAGTAGCATAGTTGGGATGGACGGTAGCTAGCACATTGGTTTGATATTAGCATAGTTGGGATGGACAGTAGCTAGCACATTGGTTTGATAGTAGCATAGTTGGGATGGACAGTAGCTAGCACATTGGTTTGATAGTAGCATAGTTGGGATGGACAGTAGCTAGCACATAGGTTTGATAGCATAGTTGGGATGGACAGTAGCTAGCACATAGGTTTGATAGCATAGTTTGGATGGACAGTAGCTAGCACATTGGTTTGATAGTAGCATAGTTGGGATGGACAGTAGCTAGCACATTGGTTTGATAGTAGCATAGTTGGGATGGACAGTAGCTAGCACATTGGTTTGATAGTAGCATAGTTGGGATGGACAGTAGCTACCACATTGGTTTGATAGTAGCATAGTTGGGATGGACAGTAGCTAGCACATTGGTTTAATAGTAGCATAGTTGGGATGGACAGTAGCTAGCACATTGGTTTGATAGTAGCATAGTTGGGATGGACATTAGTTAGCACATTGGTTTGATAGAAGCATAGTTGGGATGGACAGTAGCTAGCACATTGGTTTGATAGTAGCATAGTTGGGATGTACAGTAGCTAGCACATTGGTTTGATAGTAGCGTAGTTGGGATGGACATTAGCTAGCACATTGGTTTGATAGTAGCATAGTTGGGATGGACGGTAGCTAGCACATTGGTTTGATAGTAGCATAGTTGGGATGGACAGTAGCTACCACATTGGTTTGATAGTAGCATAGTTGGGATGGACAGTAGCTAGCACATTGGTTTGATAGTAGCATAGTTGGGATGTACAGTAGCTAGCACATAGGTTTGATAGCATAGTTGGTATGGACAGTAGCTAGCACATTGGTTTGATAGTAGCATAGTTGGGATGGACAGAAGCTAGCACATTGGTTTGATAGTAGCATAGTTGGGATGGACAGTAGCTAGCACATTGGTTTGATAGTAGCATAGTTGGGATGGACGGTAGCTAGCACATTGGTTTGATAGTAGCATAGTTGGGATGGACGGTAGCTAGCACATTGGTTTGATAGTAGCATAGTTGGGATGGACAGTAGCTAGCACATTGGTTTGATAGTAGCATAGTTGGGATGGACAGTAGCTAGCACATTGGTTTGATAGTAGCATAGTTGGGATGGACGGTAGCTAGCACATAGGTTTGATAGCATAGTTTGGATGGACAGTAGCTAGCACATTGGTTTGATAGTAGCATAGTTGGGATGGACAGTAGCTAGCACATTGGTTTGATAGTAGCATAGTTGGGATGGACGGTAGCTAGCACATTGGTTTGATAGTAGCATAGTTGGGATGGAGGGTAGCTAGCACATTGGTTTCATAGTAGCATAGTTGGGATGGACGGTAGCTAGCACATTGGTTTGATATTAGCATAGTTGGGATGGACAGTAGCTAGCACATTGGTTTGATAGTAGCATAGTTGGGATGGACAGTAGCTAGCACATTGGTTTGATAGTAGCATAGTTGGGATGGACAGTAGCTAGCACATTGGTTTGATAGTAGCATAGTTGGGATGTACAGTAGCTAGCACATAGGTTTGATAGCATAGTTTGGATGGACAGTAGCTAGCACATTGGTTTGATAGTAGCATAGTTGGGATGGACAGTAGCTAGCACATTGGTTTGATAGTAGCATAGTTGGGATGGACAGTAGCTAGCACATTGGTTTGATAGTAGCATAGTTGGGATGGACAGTAGCTACCACATTGGTTTGATAGTAGCATAGTTGGGATGGACAGTAGCTAGCACATTGGTTTAATAGTAGCATAGTTGGGATGGACAGTAGCTAGCACATTGGTTTGATAGTAGCATAGTTGGGATGGACATTAGTTAGCACATTGGTTTGATAGTAGCATAGTTGGGATGGACAGTAGCTAGCACATTGGTTTGATAGTAGCATAGTTGGGATGGACAGTAGCTAGCACATTGGTTTGATAGTAGCCTAGTTGGGATGGACATTAGCTAGCACATTGGTTTGATAGTAGCATAGTTGGGATGGACGGTAGCTAGCACATTGGTTTGATAGTAGCATAGTTGGGATGGACAGTAGCTACCACATTGGTTTGATAGTAGCATAGTTGGGATGGACAGTAGCTAGCACATTGGTTTGATAGTAGCATAGTTGGGATGGACAGTAGCTAGCACATTGGTTTGATAGCATAGTTGGTATGGACAGTAGCTAGCACATTGGTTTGATAGTAGCATAGTTGGGATGGACAGTAGCTAGCACATTGGTTTGATAGTAGCATAGTTGGGATGGACGGTAGCTAGCACATTGGTTTGATAGTAGCATAGTTGGGATGGACGGTAGCTAGCACATTGGTTTGATAGTAGCATAGTTGGGATGGACGGTAGCTAGCACATTGGTTTGATAGTAGCATAGTTGGGATGGACAGTAGCTAGCACATTGGTTTGATAGTAGCATAGTTGGGATGGACAGTAGCTAGCACATTGGTTTGATAGTAGCATAGTTGGGATGGACAGTAGCTAGCACATTGGTTTGATAGTAGCATAGTTGGGATGTACAGTAGCTAGCACATAGGTTTGATAGCATAGTTTGGATGGACCGTAGCTAGCACATTGGTTTGATAGTAGCATAGTTGGGATGGACAGTAGCTAGCACATTGGTTTGATAGTAGCATAGTTGGGATGGACAGTAGCTAGCACATAGGTTTGATAGTAGCATAGTTGGGATGGACAGTAGCTAGCACATTGGTTTGATAGTAGCATAGTTGGGATGGACAGTAGCTAGCACATTGGTTTGATAGTAGCATAGTTGGGATGGACAGTAGCTAGCACATTGGTTTGATAGTAGCATAGTTGGGATGGACAGTAGCTAGCACATTGGTTTGATAGTAGCATAGTTGGGATGGACAGTAGCTAGCACATTGGTTTGATAGTAGCATAGTTGGGATTTACAGTAGCTAGCACATAGGTTTGATAGCATAGTTTGGATGGACAGTAGCTAGCACATTGGTTTGATAGTAGCATAGTTGGGATGGACAGTAGCTAGCACATTGGTTTGATAGTAGCATAGTTGGGATGGACAGTAGCTAGCACATTGGTTTGATAGTAGCATAGTTGGGATGGACAGTAGCTAGCACATTGGTTTGATAGTAGCATAGTTGGGATGGACGGTAGCTAGCACATAGGTTTGATAGCATAGTTTGGATGGACAGTAGCTAGCACATTGGTTTGATAGTAGCATAGTTGGGATGGACAGTAGCTAGCACATTGGTTTGATAGTAGCATAGTTGGGATGGACGGTAGCTAGCACATTGGTTTGATAGTAGCATAGTTGGGATGGACGGTAGCTAGCACATTGGTTTGATAGTAGCATAGTTGGGATGGACAGTAGCTAGCACATTGGTTTGATAGTAGCATAGTTGGGATGGACAGTAGCTAGCACATTGGTTTGATAGTAGCATAGTTGGGATGGACGGTAGCTAGCACATAGGTTTGATAGCATAGTTTGGATGGACAGTAGCTAGCACATTGGTTTGATAGTAGCATAGTTGGGATGGACAGTAGCTAGCACATTGGTTTGATAGTAGCATAGTTGGGATGGACGGTAGCTAGCACATTGGTTTGATAGTAGCATAGTTGGGATGGAGGGTAGCTAGCACATTGGTTTGATAGTAGCATAGTTGGGATGGACGGTAGCTAGCACATTGGTTTGATATTAGCATAGTTGGGATGGACAGTAGCTAGCACATTGGTTTGATAGTAGCATAGTTGGGATGGACAGTAGCTAGCACATTGGTTTGATAGTAGCATAGTTGGGATGGACAGTAGCTAGCACATTGGTTTGATAGTAGCATAGTTGGGATGTACAGTAGCTAGCACATAGGTTTGATAGCATAGTTTGGATGGACAGTAGCTAGCACATTGGTTTGATAGTAGCATAGTTGGGATGGACAGTAGCTAGCACATTGGTTTGATAGTAGCATAGTTGGGATGGACAGTAGCTAGCACATAGGTTTGATAGCATAGTTTGGATGGACAGTAGCTAGCACATTGGTTTGATAGTAGCATAGTTGGGATGGACAGTAGCTAGCACATTGGTTTGATAGTAGCATAGTTGGGATGGACAGTAGCTTCCACATTGGTTTGATAGTAGCATAGTTGGGATGGACAGTAGCTAGCACATTGGTTTAATAGTAGCATAGTTGGGATGGACAGTAGCTAGCACATTGGTTTGATAGTAGCATAGTTGGGATGGACATTAGCTAGCACATTGGTTTGATAGTAGCATAGTTGGGATGGACGGTAGCTAGCACATTGGTTTGATAGTAGCATAGTTGGGATGGACAGTAGCTAGCACATTGGTTTGATAGTAGCCTAGTTGGGATGGACATTAGCTAGCACATTGGTTTGATAGTAGCATAGTTGGGATGGACGGTAGCTAGCACATTGGTTTGATAGTAGCATAGTTGGGATGGACAGTAGCTACCACATTGGTTTGATAGTAGCATAGTTGGGATGGACAGTAGCTAGCACATTGGTTTGATAGTAGCATAGTTGGGATGTACAGTAGCTAGCACATAGGTTTGATAGCATAGTTGGTATGGACAGTAGCTAGCACATTGGTTTGATAGTAGCATAGTTGGGATGGACAGTAGCTAGCACATTGGTTTGATAGTAGCATAGTTGGGATGGACGGTAGCTAGCACATTGGTTTGATAGTAGCATAGTTGGGATGGACGGTAGCTAGCACATTGGTTTGATAGTAGCATAGTTGGGATGGATGGTAGCTAGCACATTGGTTTGATAGTAGCATAGTTGGGATGGACGGTAGCTAGCACATTGGTTTGATAGTAGCATAGTTGGGATGGACAGTAGCTAGCACATTGGTTTGATAGTAGCATAGTTGGGATGGACAGTAGCTAGCACATTGGTTTGATAGTAGCATAGTTGGGATGGACAGTAGCTAGCACATTGGTTTGATAGTAGCATAGTTGGGATGTACAGTAGCTAGCACATAGGTTTGATAGCATAGTTTGGATGGACCGTAGCTAGCACATTGGTTTGATAGTAGCATAGTTGGGATGGACAGTAGCTAGCACATTGGTTTGATAGTAGCATAGTTGGGATGGACAGTAGCTAGCACATAGGTTTGATAGTAGCATAGTTGGGATGGACAGTAGCTAGCACATTGGTTTGATAGTAGCATAGTTGGGATGGACAGTAGCTAGCACATTGGTTTGATAGTAGCATAGTTGGGATGGACAGTAGCTAGCACATTGGTTTGATAGTAGCATAGTTGGGATGGACAGTAGCTAGCACATTGGTTTGATAGTAGCATAGTTGGGATGGACAGTAGCTAGCACATTGGTTTGATAGTAGCATAGTTGGGATTTACAGTAGCTAGCACATAGGTTTGATAGCATAGTTTGGATGGACAGTAGCTAGCACATTGGTTTGATAGTAGCATAGTTGGGATGGACAGTAGCTAGCACATTGGTTTGATAGTAGCATAGTTGGGATGGACAGTAGCTAGCACATTGGTTTGATAGTAGCATAGTTGGGATGGACAGTAGCTAGCACATTGGTTTGATAGTAGCATAGTTGGGATGGACGGTAGCTAGCACATAGGTTTGATAGCATAGTTTGGATGGACAGTAGCTAGCACATTGGTTTGATAGTAGCATAGTTGGGATGGACAGTAGCTAGCACATTGGTTTGATAGTAGCATAGTTGGGATGGACGGTAGCTAGCACATTGGTTTGATAGTAGCATAGTTGGGATGGACGGTAGCTAGCACATTGGTTTGATAGTAGCATAGTTGGGATGGACAGTAGCTAGCACATTGGTTTGATAGTAGCATAGTTGGGATGGACAGTAGCTAGCACATTGGTTTGATAGTAGCATAGTTGGGATGGACGGTAGCTAGCACATAGGTTTGATAGCATAGTTTGGATGGACAGTAGCTAGCACATTGGTTTGATAGTAGCATAGTTGGGATGGACAGTAGCTAGCACATTGGTTTGATAGTAGCATAGTTGGGATGGACGGTAGCTAGCACATTGGTTTGATAGTAGCATAGTTGGGATGGAGGGTAGCTAGCACATTGGTTTGATAGTAGCATAGTTGGGATGGACGGTAGCTAGCACATTGGTTTGATATTAGCATAGTTGGGATGGACAGTAGCTAGCACATTGGTTTGATAGAAGCATAGTTGGGATGGACAGTAGCTAGCACATTGGTTTGATAGTAGCATAGTTGGGATGGACAGTAGCTAGCACATTGGTTTGATAGTAGCATAGTTGGGATGTACAGTAGCTAGCACATAGGTTTGATAGCATAGTTTGGATGGACAGTAGCTAGCACATTGGTTTGATAGTAGCATAGTTGGGATGGACAGTAGCTAGCACATTGGTTTGATAGTAGCATAGTTGGGATGGACAGTAGCTAGCACATTGGTTTGATAGTAGCATAGTTGGGATGGACAGTAGCTAGCACATTGGTTTAATAGTAGCATAGTTGGGATGGACAGTAGCTAGCACATTGGTTTGATAGTAGCATAGTTGGGATGGACATTAGTTAGCACATTGGTTTGATAGTAGCATAGTTGGGATGGACAGTAGCTAGCACATTGGTTTGATAGTAGCATAGTTGGGATGGACAGTAGCTAGCACATTGGTTTGATAGTAGCCTAGTTGGGATGGACATTAGCTAGCACATTGGTTTGATAGTAGCATAGTTGGGATGGACGGTAGCTAGCACATTGGTTTGATAGTAGCATAGTTGGGATGGACAGTAGCTACCACATTGGTTTGATAGTAGCATAGTTGGGATGGACAGTAGCTAGCACATTGGTTTGATAGTAGCATAGTTGGGATGGACGGTAGCTAGCACATTGGTTTGATAGTAGCATAGTTGGGATGTACAGTAGCTAGCACATAGGTTTGATAGCATAGTTTGGATGGACCGTAGCTAGCACATTGGTTTGATAGTAGCATAGTTGGGATGGACAGTAGCTAGCACATTGGTTTGATAGTAGCATAGTTGGGATGGACGGTAGCTAGCACATTGGTTTGATAGTAGCATAGTTGGGATGGACGGTAGCTAGCACATTGGTTTGATAGTAGCATAGTTGGGATGGACAGTAGCTAGCACATTGGTTTGATAGTAGCATAGTTGGGATGGACAGTAGCTAGCACATTGGTTTGATAGTAGCATAGTTGGGATGGACGGTAGCTAGCACATTGGTTTGATAGTAGCATAGTTGGGATGGAGGGTAGCTAGCACATTGGTTTGATAGTAGCATAGTTGGGATGGACGGTAGCTAGCACATTGGTTTGATATTAGCATAGTTGGGATGGACAGTAGCTAGCACATTGGTTTGATAGAAGCATAGTTGGGATGGACAGTAGCTAGCACATTGGTTTGATAGTAGCATAGTTGGGATGGACAGTAGCTAGCACATTGGTTTGATAGTAGCATAGTTGGGATGTACAGTAGCTAGCACATAGGTTTGATAGCATAGTTTGGATGGACAGTAGCTAGCACATTGGTTTGATAGTAGCATAGTTGGGATGGACAGTAGCTAGCACATTGGTTTGATAGTAGCATAGTTGGGATGGACAGTAGCTAGCACATTGGTTTGATAGTAGCATAGTTGGGATGGACGGTAGCTAGCACATAGGTTTGATAGCATAGTTTGGATGGACAGTAGCTAGCACATTGGTTTGATAGTAGCATAGTTGGGATGGACAGTAGCTAGCACATTGGTTTGATAGTAGCATAGTTGGGATGGACGGTAGCTAGCACATTGGTTTGATAGTAGCATAGTTGGGATGGACGGTAGCTAGCACATTGGTTTGATAGTAGCATAGTTGGGATGGACAGTAGCTAGCACATTGGTTTGATAGTAGCATAGTTGGGATGGACAGTAGCTAGCACATTGGTTTGATAGTAGCATAGTTGGGATGGACGGTAGCTAGCACATAGGTTTGATAGCATAGTTTGGATGGACAGTAGCTAGCACATTGGTTTGATAGTAGCATAGTTGGGATGGACAGTAGCTAGCACATTGGTTTGATAGTAGCATAGTTGGGATGGACGGTAGCTAGCACATTGGTTTGATAGTAGCATAGTTGGGATGGAGGGTAGCTAGCACATTGGTTTGATAGTAGCATAGTTGGGATGGACGGTAGCTAGCACATTGGTTTGATATTAGCATAGTTGGGATGGACAGTAGCTAGCACATTGGTTTGATAGTAGCATAGTTGGGATGGACAGTAGCTAGCACATTGGTTTGATAGTAGCATAGTTGGGATGGACAGTAGCTAGCACATTGGTTTGATAGTAGCATAGTTGGGATGTACAGTAGCTAGCACATAGGTTTGATAGCATAGTTTGGATGGACAGTAGCTAGCACATTGGTTTGATAGTAGCATAGTTGGGATGGACAGTAGCTAGCACATTGGTTTGATAGTAGCATAGTTGGGATGGACAGTAGCTAGCACATAGGTTTGATAGCATAGTTTGGATGGACAGTAGCTAGCACATTGGTTTGATAGTAGCATAGTTGGGATGGACAGTAGCTAGCACATTGGTTTGATAGTAGCATAGTTGGGATGGACAGTAGCTTCCACATTGGTTTGATAGTAGCATAGTTGGGATGGACAGTAGCTAGCACATTGGTTTAATAGTAGCATAGTTGGGATGGACAGTAGCTAGCACATTGGTTTGATAGTAGCATAGTTGGGATGGACATTAGCTAGCACATTGGTTTGATAGTAGCATAGTTGGGATGGACGGTAGCTAGCACATTGGTTTGATAGTAGCATAGTTGGGATGGACAGTAGCTAGCACATTGGTTTGATAGTAGCCTAGTTGGGATGGACATTAGCTAGCACATTGGTTTGATAGTAGCATAGTTGGGATGGACGGTAGCTAGCACATTGGTTTGATAGTAGCATAGTTGGGATGGACAGTAGCTACCACATTGGTTTGATAGTAGCATAGTTGGGATGGACAGTAGCTAGCACATTGGTTTGATAGTAGCATAGTTGGGATGTACAGTAGCTAGCACATAGGTTTGATAGCATAGTTGGTATGGACAGTAGCTAGCACATTGGTTTGATAGTAGCATAGTTGGGATGGACAGTAGCTAGCACATTGGTTTGATAGTAGCATAGTTGGGATGGACGGTAGCTAGCACATTGGTTTGATAGTAGCATAGTTGGGATGGACGGTAGCTAGCACATTGGTTTGATAGTAGCATAGTTGGGATGGATGGTAGCTAGCACATTGGTTTGATAGTAGCATAGTTGGGATGGACGGTAGCTAGCACATTGGTTTGATAGTAGCATAGTTGGGATGGACAGTAGCTAGCACATTGGTTTGATAGTAGCATAGTTGGGATGGACAGTAGCTAGCACATTGGTTTGATAGTAGCATAGTTGGGATGGACAGTAGCTAGCACATTGGTTTGATAGTAGCATAGTTGGGATGTACAGTAGCTAGCACATAGGTTTGATAGCATAGTTTGGATGGACCGTAGCTAGCACATTGGTTTGATAGTAGCATAGTTGGGATGGACAGTAGCTAGCACATTGGTTTGATAGTAGCATAGTTGGGATGGACAGTAGCTAGCACATAGGTTTGATAGTAGCATAGTTGGGATGGACAGTAGCTAGCACATTGGTTTGATAGTAGCATAGTTGGGATGGACAGTAGCTAGCACATTGGTTTGATAGTAGCATAGTTGGGATGGACAGTAGCTAGCACATTGGTTTGATAGTAGCATAGTTGGGATGGACAGTAGCTAGCACATTGGTTTGATAGTAGCATAGTTGGGATGGACAGTAGCTAGCACATTGGTTTGATAGTAGCATAGTTGGGATTTACAGTAGCTAGCACATAGGTTTGATAGCATAGTTTGGATGGACAGTAGCTAGCACATTGGTTTGATAGTAGCATAGTTGGGATGGACAGTAGCTAGCACATTGGTTTGATAGTAGCATAGTTGGGATGGACAGTAGCTAGCACATTGGTTTGATAGTAGCATAGTTGGGATGGACAGTAGCTAGCACATTGGTTTGATAGTAGCATAGTTGGGATGGACGGTAGCTAGCACATAGGTTTGATAGCATAGTTTGGATGGACAGTAGCTAGCACATTGGTTTGATAGTAGCATAGTTGGGATGGACAGTAGCTAGCACATTGGTTTGATAGTAGCATAGTTGGGATGGACGGTAGCTAGCACATTGGTTTGATAGTAGCATAGTTGGGATGGACGGTAGCTAGCACATTGGTTTGATAGTAGCATAGTTGGGATGGACAGTAGCTAGCACATTGGTTTGATAGTAGCATAGTTGGGATGGACAGTAGCTAGCACATTGGTTTGATAGTAGCATAGTTGGGATGGACGGTAGCTAGCACATAGGTTTGATAGCATAGTTTGGATGGACAGTAGCTAGCACATTGGTTTGATAGTAGCATAGTTGGGATGGACAGTAGCTAGCACATTGGTTTGATAGTAGAATAGTTGGGATGGACGGTAGCTAGCACATTGGTTTGATAGTAGCATAGTTGGGATGGAGGGTAGCTAGCACATTGGTTTGATAGTAGCATAGTTGGGATGGACGGTAGCTAGCACATTGGTTTGATATTAGCATAGTTGGGATGGACAGTAGCTAGCACATTGGTTTGATAGAAGCATAGTTGGGATGGACAGTAGCTAGCACATTGGTTTGATAGTAGCATAGTTGGGATGGACAGTAGCTAGCACATTGGTTTGATAGTAGCATAGTTGGGATGTACAGTAGCTAGCACATAGGTTTGATAGCATAGTTTGGATGGACAGTAGCTAGCACATTGGTTTGATAGTAGCATAGTTGGGATGGACAGTAGCTAGCACATTGGTTTGATAGTAGCATAGTTGGGATGGACAGTAGCTAGCACATTGGTTTGATAGTAGCATAGTTGGGATGGACAGTAGCTAGCACATTGGTTTAATAGTAGCATAGTTGGGATGGACAGTAGCTAGCACATTGGTTTGATAGTAGCATAGTTGGGATGGACATTAGTTAGCACATTGGTTTGATAGTAGCATAGTTGGGATGGACAGTAGCTAGCACATTGGTTTGATA
The DNA here is from genome assembly GCF_949987555.1 of Borostomias antarcticus. NCBI lineage: Eukaryota > Metazoa > Chordata > Actinopteri > Stomiiformes > Stomiidae > Borostomias > Borostomias antarcticus. The sequence continues at coordinate 12,011,540 of NC_140253.1, forward strand.
GTAGCATAGTTGGGATGGACAGTAGCTAGCACATTGGTTTGATAGTAGCCTAGTTGGGATGGACATTAGCTAGCACATTGGTTTGATAGTAGCATAGTTGGGATGGACGGTAGCTAGCACATTGGTTTGATAGTAGCATAGTTGGGATGGACAGTAGCTACCACATTGGTTTGATAGTAGCATAGTTGGGATGGACAGTAGCTAGCACATTGGTTTGATAGTAGCATAGTTGGGATGGACGGTAGCTAGCACATTGGTTTGATAGTAGCATAGTTGGGATGTACAGTAGCTAGCACATAGGTTTGATAGCATAGTTTGGATGGACCGTAGCTAGCACATTGGTTTGATAGTAGCATAGTTGGGATGGACAGTAGCTAGCACATTGGTTTGATAGTAGCATAGTTGGGATGGACGGTAGCTAGCACATTGGTTTGATAGTAGCATAGTTGGGATGGACGGTAGCTAGCACATTGGTTTGATAGTAGCATAGTTGGGATGGACAGTAGCTAGCACATTGGTTTGATAGTAGCATAGTTGGGATGGACAGTAGCTAGCACATTGGTTTGATAGTAGCATAGTTGGGATGGACGGTAGCTAGCACATTGGTTTGATAGTAGCATAGTTGGGATGGAGGGTAGCTAGCACATTGGTTTGATAGTAGCATAGTTGGGATGGACGGTAGCTAGCACATTGGTTTGATATTAGCATAGTTGGGATGGACAGTAGCTAGCACATTGGTTTGATAGAAGCATAGTTGGGATGGACAGTAGCTAGCACATTGGTTTGATAGTAGCATAGTTGGGATGGACAGTAGCTAGCACATTGGTTTGATAGTAGCATAGTTGGGATGTACAGTAGCTAGCACATAGGTTTGATAGCATAGTTTGGATGGACAGTAGCTAGCACATTGGTTTGATAGTAGCATAGTTGGGATGGACAGTAGCTAGCACATTGGTTTGATAGTAGCATAGTTGGGATGGACAGTAGCTAGCACATTGGTTTGATAGTAGCATAGTTGGGATGGACAGTAGCTAGCACATTGGTTTAATAGTAGCATAGTTGGGATGGACAGTAGCTAGCACATTGGTTTGATAGTAGCATAGTTGGGATGGACATTAGTTAGCACATTGGTTTGATAGTAGCATAGTTGGGATGGACAGTAGCTAGCACATTGGTTTGATAGTAGCATAGTTGGGATGGACAGTAGCTAGCACATTGGTTTGATAGTAGCCTAGTTGGGATGGACATTAGCTAGCACATTGGTTTGATAGTAGCATAGTTGGGATGGACGGTAGCTAGCACATTGGTTTGATAGTAGCATAGTTGGGATGGACAGTAGCTACCACATTGGTTTGATAGTAGCATAGTTGGGATGGACAGTAGCTAGCACATTGGTTTGATAGTAGCATAGTTGGGATGGACGGTAGCTAGCACATTGGTTTGATAGTAGCATAGTTGGGATGTACAGTAGCTAGCACATAGGTTTGATAGCATAGTTTGGATGGACCGTAGCTAGCACATTGGTTTGATAGTAGCATAGTTGGGATGGACAGTAGCTAGCACATTGGTTTGATAGTAGCATAGTTGGGATGGACAGTAGCTAGCACATAGGTTTGATAGTAGCATAGTTGGGATGGACAGTAGCTAGCACATTGGTTTGATAGTAGCATAGTTGGGATGGACAGTAGCTAGCACATTGGTTTGATAGTAGCATAGTTGGGATGGACAGTAGCTAGCACATTGGTTTGATAGTAGCATAGTTGGGATGGACAGTAGCTAGCACATTGGTTTGATAGTAGCATAGTTGGGATGGACAGTAGCTAGCACATTGGTTTGATAGTAGCATAGTTGGGATTTACAGTAGCTAGCACATAGGTTTGATAGCATAGTTTGGATGGACAGTAGCTAGCACATTGGTTTGATAGTAGCATAGTTGGGATGGACAGTAGCTAGCACATTGGTTTGATAGTAGCATAGTTGGGATGGACAGTAGCTAGCACATTGGTTTGATAGTAGCATAGTTGGGATGGACAGTAGCTAGCACATTGGTTTGATAGTAGCATAGTTGGGATGGACGGTAGCTAGCACATAGGTTTGATAGCATAGTTTGGATGGACAGTAGCTAGCACATTGGTTTGATAGTAGCATAGTTGGGATGGACAGTAGCTAGCACATTGGTTTGATAGTAGCATAGTTGGGATGGACGGTAGCTAGCACATTGGTTTGATAGTAGCATAGTTGGGATGGACAGTAGCTAGCACATTGGTTTGATAGTAGCATAGTTGGGATGGACGGTAGCTAGCACATTGGTTTGATAGTAGCATAGTTGGGATGGACGGTAGCTAGCACATAGGTTTGATAGCATAGTTTGGATGGACAGTAGCTAGCACATTGGTTTGATAGTAGCATAGTTGGGATGGACAGTAGCTAGCACATTGGTTTGATAGTAGCATAGTTGGGATGGACGGTAGCTAGCACATTGGTTTGATAGTAGCATAGTTGGGATGGACGGTAGCTAGCACATTGGTTTGATAGTAGCATAGTTGGGATGGACAGTAGCTAGCACATTGGTTTGATAGTAGCATAGTTGGGATGGACAGTAGCTAGCACATTGGTTTGATAGTAGCATAGTTGGGATGGACGGTAGCTAGCACATAGGTTTGATAGCATAGTTTGGATGGACAGTAGCTAGCACATTGGTTTGATAGTAGCATAGTTGGGATGGACAGTAGCTAGCACATTGGTTTGATAGTAGCATAGTTGGGATGGACGGTAGCTAGCACATTGGTTTGATAGTAGCATAGTTGGGATGGAGGGTAGCTAGCACATTGGTTTGATAGTAGCATAGTTGGGATGGACGGTAGCTAGCACATTGGTTTGATATTAGCATAGTTGGGATGGACAGTAGCTAGCACATTGGTTTGATAGAAGCATAGTTGGGATGGACAGTAGCTAGCACATTGGTTTGATAGTAGCATAGTTGGGATGGACAGTAGCTAGCACATTGGTTTGATAGTAGCATAGTTGGGATGTACAGTAGCTAGCACATAGGTTTGATAGCATAGTTTGGATGGACAGTAGCTAGCACATTGGTTTGATAGTAGCATAGTTGGGATGGACAGTAGCTAGCACATTGGTTTGATAGTAGCATAGTTGGGATGGACAGTAGCTAGCACATTGGTTTGATAGTAGCATAGTTGGGATGGACAGTAGCTAGCACATTGGTTTAATAGTAGCATAGTTGGGATGGACAGTAGCTAGCACATTGGTTTGATAGTAGCATAGTTGGGATGGACATTAGTTAGCACATTGGTTTGATAGTAGCATAGTTGGGATGGACAGTAGCTAGCACATTGGTTTGATAGTAGCATAGTTGGGATGGACAGTAGCTAGCACATTGGTTTGATAGTAGCCTAGTTGGGATGGACATTAGCTAGCACATTGGTTTGATAGTAGCATAGTTGGGATGGACGGTAGCTAGCACATTGGTTTGATAGTAGCATAGTTGGGATGGACAGTAGCTACCACATTGGTTTGATAGTAGCATAGTTGGGATGGACAGTAGCTAGCACATTGGTTTGATAGTAGCATAGTTGGGATGGACGGTAGCTAGCACATTGGTTTGATAGTAGCATAGTTGGGATGTACAGTAGCTAGCACATAGGTTTGATAGCATAGTTTGGATGGACCGTAGCTAGCACATTGGTTTGATAGTAGCATAGTTGGGATGGACAGTAGCTAGCACATTGGTTTGATAGTAGCATAGTTGGGATGGACAGTAGCTAGCACATAGGTTTGATAGTAGCATAGTTGGGATGGACAGTAGCTAGCACATTGGTTTGATAGTAGCATAGTTGGGATGGACAGTAGCTAGCACATTGGTTTGATAGTAGCATAGTTGGGATGGACAGTAGCTAGCACATTGGTTTGATAGTAGCATAGTTGGGATGGACAGTAGCTAGCACATTGGTTTGATAGTAGCATAGTTGGGATGGACAGTAGCTAGCACATTGGTTTGATAGTAGCATAGTTGGGATTTACAGTAGCTAGCACATAGGTTTGATAGCATAGTTTGGATGGACAGTAGCTAGCACATTGGTTTGATAGTAGCATAGTTGGGATGGACAGTAGCTAGCACATTGGTTTGATAGTAGCATAGTTGGGATGGACAGTAGCTAGCACATTGGTTTGATAGTAGCATAGTTGGGATGGACAGTAGCTAGCACATTGGTTTGATAGTAGCATAGTTGGGATGGACGGTAGCTAGCACATAGGTTTGATAGCATAGTTTGGATGGACAGTAGCTAGCACATTGGTTTGATAGTAGCATAGTTGGGATGGACAGTAGCTAGCACATTGGTTTGATAGTAGCATAGTTGGGATGGACGGTAGCTAGCACATTGGTTTGATAGTAGCATAGTTGGGATGGACAGTAGCTAGCACATTGGTTTGATAGTAGCATAGTTGGGATGGACGGTAGCTAGCACATTGGTTTGATAGTAGCATAGTTGGGATGGACGGTAGCTAGCACATAGGTTTGATAGCATAGTTTGGATGGACAGTAGCTAGCACATTGGTTTGATAGTAGCATAGTTGGGATGGACAGTAGCTAGCACATTGGTTTGATAGTAGCATAGTTGGGATGGACAGTAGCTACCACATTGGTTTGATAGTAGCATAGTTGGGATGGACAGTAGCTAGCACATTGGTTTGATAGTAGCATAGTTGGGATGGACGGTAGCTAGCACATTGGTTTGATAGTAGCATAGTTGGGATGTACAGTAGCTAGCACATAGGTTTGATAGCATAGTTTGGATGGACCGTAGCTAGCACATTGGTTTGATAGTAGCATAGTTGGGATGGACAGTAGCTAGCACATTGGTTTGATAGTAGCATAGTTGGGATGGACAGTAGCTAGCACATAGGTTTGATAGTAGCATAGTTGGGATGGACAGTAGCTAGCACATTGGTTTGATAGTAGCATAGTTGGGATGGACAGTAGCTAGCACATTGGTTTGATAGTAGCATAGTTGGGATGGACAGTAGCTAGCACATTGGTTTGATAGTAGCATAGTTGGGATGGACAGTAGCTAGCACATTGGTTTGATAGTAGCATAGTTGGGATGGACAGTAGCTAGCACATTGGTTTGATAGTAGCATAGTTGGGATTTACAGTAGCTAGCACATAGGTTTGATAGCATAGTTTGGATGGACAGTAGCTAGCACATTGGTTTGATAGTAGCATAGTTGGGATGGACAGTAGCTAGCACATTGGTTTGATAGTAGCATAGTTGGGATGGACAGTAGCTAGCACATTGGTTTGATAGTAGCATAGTTGGGATGGACAGTAGCTAGCACATTGGTTTGATAGTAGCATAGTTGGGATGGACGGTAGCTAGCACATAGGTTTGATAGCATAGTTTGGATGGACAGTAGCTAGCACATTGGTTTGATAGTAGCATAGTTGGGATGGACAGTAGCTAGCACATTGGTTTGATAGTAGCATAGTTGGGATGGACGGTAGCTAGCACATTGGTTTGATAGTAGCATAGTTGGGATGGACAGTAGCTAGCACATTGGTTTGATAGTAGCATAGTTGGGATGGACGGTAGCTAGCACATTGGTTTGATAGTAGCATAGTTGGGATGGACGGTAGCTAGCACATAGGTTTGATAGCATAGTTTGGATGGACAGTAGCTAGCACATTGGTTTGATAGTAGCATAGTTGGGATGGACAGTAGCTAGCACATTGGTTTGATAGTAGCATAGTTGGGATGGACGGTAGCTAGCACATTGGTTTGATAGTAGCATAGTTGGGATGGACGGTAGCTAGCACATTGGTTTGATAGTAGCATAGTTGGGATGGACAGTAGCTAGCACATTGGTTTGATAGTAGCATAGTTGGGATGGACAGTAGCTAGCACATTGGTTTGATAGTAGCATAGTTGGGATGGACGGTAGCTAGCACATAGGTTTGATAGCATAGTTTGGATGGACAGTAGCTAGCACATTGGTTTGATAGTAGCATAGTTGGGATGGACAGTAGCTAGCACATTGGTTTGATAGTAGCATAGTTGGGATGGACGGTAGCTAGCACATTGGTTTGATAGTAGCATAGTTGGGATGGAGGGTAGCTAGCACATTGGTTTGATAGTAGCATAGTTGGGATGGACGGTAGCTAGCACATTGGTTTGATATTAGCATAGTTGGGATGGACAGTAGCTAGCACATTGGTTTGATAGAAGCATAGTTGGGATGGACAGTAGCTAGCACATTGGTTTGATAGTAGCATAGTTGGGATGGACAGTAGCTAGCACATTGGTTTGATAGTAGCATAGTTGGGATGTACAGTAGCTAGCACATAGGTTTGATAGCATAGTTTGGATGGACAGTAGCTAGCACATTGGTTTGATAGTAGCATAGTTGGGATGGACAGTAGCTAGCACATTGGTTTGATAGTAGCATAGTTGGGATGGACAGTAGCTAGCACATTGGTTTGATAGTAGCATAGTTGGGATGGACAGTAGCTACCACATTGGTTTGATAGTAGCATAGTTGGGATGGACAGTAGCTAGCACATTGGTTTAATAGTAGCATAGTTGGGATGGACAGTAGCTAGCACATTGGTTTGATAGTAGCATAGTTGGGATGGACATTAGTTAGCACATTGGTTTGATAGTAGCATAGTTGGGATGGACAGTAGCTAGCACATTGGTTTGATAGTAGCATAGTTGGGATGGACAGTAGCTAGCACATTGGTTTGATAGTAGCCTAGTTGGGATGGACATTAGCTAGCACATTGGTTTGATAGTAGCATAGTTGGGATGGACGGTAGCTAGCACATTGGTTTGATAGTAGCATAGTTGGGATGGACAGTAGCTACCACATTGGTTTGATAGTAGCATAGTTGGGATGGACAGTAGCTAGCACATTGGTTTGATAGTAGCATAGTTGGGATGTACAGTAGCTAGCACATAGGTTTGATAGCATAGTTGGTATGGACAGTAGCTAGCACATTGGTTTGATAGTAGCATAGTTGGGATGGACAGTAGCTAGCACATTGGTTTGATAGTAGCATAGTTGGGATGGACGGTAGCTAGCACATTGGTTTGATAGTAGCATAGTTGGGATGGACGGTAGCTAGCACATTGGTTTGATAGTAGCATAGTTGGGATGGATGGTAGCTAGCACATTGGTTTGATAGTAGCATAGTTGGGATGGACGGTAGCTAGCACATTGGTTTGATAGTAGCATAGTTGGGATGGACAGTAGCTAGCACATTGGTTTGATAGTAGCATAGTTGGGATGGACAGTAGCTAGCACATTGGTTTGATAGTAGCATAGTTGGGATGGACAGTAGCTAGCACATTGGTTTGATAGTAGCATAGTTGGGATGTACAGTAGCTAGCACATAGGTTTGATAGCATAGTTTGGATGGACCGTAGCTAGCACATTGGTTTGATAGTAGCATAGTTGGGATGGACAGTAGCTAGCACATTGGTTTGATAGTAGCATAGTTGGGATGGACAGTAGCTAGCACATAGGTTTGATAGTAGCATAGTTGGGATGGACAGTAGCTAGCACATTGGTTTGATAGTAGCATAGTTGGGATGGACAGTAGCTAGCACATTGGTTTGATAGTAGCATAGTTGGGATGGACAGTAGCTAGCACATTGGTTTGATAGTAGCATAGTTGGGATGGACAGTAGCTAGCACATTGGTTTGATAGTAGCATAGTTGGGATGGACAGTAGCTAGCACATTGGTTTGATAGTAGCATAGTTGGGATTTACAGTAGCTAGCACATAGGTTTGATAGCATAGTTTGGATGGACAGTAGCTAGCACATTGGTTTGATAGTAGCATAGTTGGGATGGACAGTAGCTAGCACATTGGTTTGATAGTAGCATAGTTGGGATGGACAGTAGCTAGCACATTGGTTTGATAGTAGCATAGTTGGGATGGACAGTAGCTAGCACATTGGTTTGATAGTAGCATAGTTGGGATGGACGGTAGCTAGCACATAGGTTTGATAGCATAGTTTGGATGGACAGTAGCTAGCACATTGGTTTGATAGTAGCATAGTTGGGATGGACAGTAGCTAGCACATTGGTTTGATAGTAGCATAGTTGGGATGGACGGTAGCTAGCACATTGGTTTGATAGTAGCATAGTTGGGATGGACGGTAGCTAGCACATAGGTTTGATAGCATAGTTTGGATGGACAGTAGCTAGCACATTGGTTTGATAGTAGCATAGTTGGGATGGACAGTAGCTAGCACATTGGTTTGATAGTAGCATAGTTGGGATGGACGGTAGCTAGCACATTGGTTTGATAGTAGCATAGTTGGGATGGACGGTAGCTAGCACATTGGTTTGATAGTAGCATAGTTGGGATGGACGGTAGCTAGCACATTGGTTTGATATTAGCATAGTTGGGATGGACAGTAGCTAGCACATTGGTTTGATAGTAGCATAGTTGGGATGGACAGTAGCTAGCACATTGGTTTGATAGTAGCATAGTTGGGATGGACAGTAGCTAGCACATTGGTTTGATAGTAGCATAGTTGGGATGTACAGTAGCTAGCACATAGGTTTGATAGCATAGTTTGGATGGACAGTAGCTAGCACATTGGTTTGATAGTAGCATAGTTGGGATGGACAGTAGCTAGCACATTGGTTTGATAGTAGCATAGTTGGGATGGACGGTAGCTAGCACATTGGTTTGATAGTAGCATAGTTGGGATGGACGGTAGCTAGCACATTGGTTTGATAGTAGCATAGTTGGGATGGACAGTAGCTAGCACATTGGTTTGATAGTAGCATAGTTGGGATGGACAGTAGCTAGCACATTGGTTTGATAGTAGCATAGTTGGGATGGACGGTAGCTAGCACATAGGTTTGATAGCATAGTTTGGATGGACAGTAGCTAGCACATTGGTTTGATAGTAGCATAGTTGGGATGGACAGTAGCTAGCACATTGGTTTGATAGTAGCATAGTTGGGATGGACGGTAGCTAGCACATTGGTTTGATAGTAGCATAGTTGGGATGGAGGGTAGCTAGCACATTGGTTTGATAGTAGCATAGTTGGGATGGACGGTAGCTAGCACATTGGTTTGATATTAGCATAGTTGGGATGGACAGTAGCTAGCACATTGGTTTGATAGAAGCATAGTTGGGATGGACAGTAGCTAGCACATTGGTTTGATAGTAGCATAGTTGGGATGGACAGTAGCTAGCACATTGGTTTGATAGTAGCATAGTTGGGATGTACAGTAGCTAGCACATAGGTTTGATAGCATAGTTTGGATGGACAGTAGCTAGCACATTGGTTTGATAGTAGCATAGTTGGGATGGACAGTAGCTAGCACATTGGTTTGATAGTAGCATAGTTGGGATGGACAGTAGCTAGCACATTGGTTTGATAGTAGCATAGTTGGGATGGACAGTAGCTACCACATTGGTTTGATAGTAGCATAGTTGGGATGGACAGTAGCTAGCACATTGGTTTAATAGTAGCATAGTTGGGATGGACAGTAGCTAGCACATTGGTTTGATAGTAGCATAGTTGGGATGGACATTAGTTAGCACATTGGTTTGATAGTAGCATAGTTGGGATGGACAGTAGCTAGCACATTGGTTTGATAGTAGCATAGTTGGGATGGACAGTAGCTAGCACATTGGTTTGATAGTAGCCTAGTTGGGATGGACATTAGCTAGCACATTGGTTTGATAGTAGCATAGTTGGGATGGACGGTAGCTAGCACATTGGTTTGATAGTAGCATAGTTGGGATGGACAGTAGCTACCACATTGGTTTGATAGTAGCATAGTTGGGATGGACAGTAGCTAGCACATTGGTTTGATAGTAGCATAGTTGGGATGTACAGTAGCTAGCACATAGGTTTGATAGCATAGTTGGTATGGACAGTAGCTAGCACATTGGTTTGATAGTAGCATAGTTGGGATGGACAGTAGCTAGCACATTGGTTTGATAGTAGCATAGTTGGGATGGACGGTAGCTAGCACATTGGTTTGATAGTAGCATAGTTGGGATGGACGGTAGCTAGCACATTGGTTTGATAGTAGCATAGTTGGGATGGATGGTAGCTAGCACATTGGTTTGATAGTAGCATAGTTGGGATGGACGGTAGCTAGCACATTGGTTTGATAGTAGCATAGTTGGGATGGACAGTAGCTAGCACATTGGTTTGATAGTAGCATAGTTGGGATGGACAGTAGCTAGCACATTGGTTTGATAGTAGCATAGTTGGGATGGACAGTAGCTAGCACATTGGTTTGATAGTAGCATAGTTGGGATGTACAGTAGCTAGCACATAGGTTTGATAGCATAGTTTGGATGGACCGTAGCTAGCACATTGGTTTGATAGTAGCATAGTTGGGATGGACAGTAGCTAGCACATTGGTTTGATAGTAGCATAGTTGGGATGGACAGTAGCTAGCACATAGGTTTGATAGTAGCATAGTTGGGATGGACAGTAGCTAGCACATTGGTTTGATAGTAGCATAGTTGGGATGGACAGTAGCTAGCACATTGGTTTGATAGTAGCATAGTTGGGATGGACGGTAGCTAGCACATTGGTTTGATAGTAGCATAGTTGGGATGGACGGTAGCTAGCACATAGGTTTGATAGCATAGTTTGGATGGACAGTAGCTAGCACATTGGTTTGATAGTAGCATAGTTGGGATGGACAGTAGCTAGCACATTGGTTTGATAGTAGCATAGTTGGGATGGACGGTAGCTAGCACATTGGTTTGATAGTAGCATAGTTGGGATGGACGGTAGCTAGCACATTGGTTTGATAGTAGCATAGTTGGGATGGACGGTAGCTAGCACATTGGTTTGATATTAGCATAGTTGGGATGGACAGTAGCTAGCACATTGGTTTGATAGTAGCATAGTTGGGATGGACAGTAGCTAGCACATTGGTTTGATAGTAGCATAGTTGGGATGGACAGTAGCTAGCACATTGGTTTGATAGTAGCATAGTTGGGATGTACAGTAGCTAGCACATAGGTTTGATAGCATAGTTTGGATGGACAGTAGCTAGCACATTGGTTTGATAGTAGCATAGTTGGGATGGACAGTAGCTAGCACATTGGTTTGATAGTAGCATAGTTGGGATGGACAGTAGCTAGCACATTGGTTTGATAGTAGCATAGTTGGGATGGACAGTAGCTACCACATTGGTTTGATAGTAGCATAGTTGGGATGGACAGTAGCTAGCACATTGGTTTAATAGTAGCATAGTTGGGATGGACAGTAGCTAGCACATTGGTTTGATAGTAGCATAGTTGGGATGGACATTAGTTAGCACATTGGTTTGATAGTAGCATAGTTGGGATGGACAGTAGCTAGCACATTGGTTTGATAGTAGCATAGTTGGGATGGACAGTAGCTAGCACATTGGTTTGATAGTAG